>NC_135557.1:2628715-2646215 GCF_964340395.1 Glandiceps talaboti | reverse complement strand
TCCACACACATGATCTGTGGTACATTTTAACACGATGCAGGTTAATATTTCATAATGTCTTCACGATATAACTAACCGCATGTGCACAATCAGTCGACTCTATCAGGACAAATAATAATGTGGAAGTGTGGACTATACCATTTCATAAAAGGGTGGTTCAATCAACGTGACATAGGTTTATTGCTTAATACGTACGTTTAACCAATTCTAATTGATCATAAACGTTTGACATATTTCTACCAATACATATCTATGGTAGATTCTATAAAATAGTGAAAAATAAGAACTATTGTGTTATAGGTGTGGGGTCAATGAACCCTATAAAAATAAAGTATCGGTCTTATCATATTGAATAGATGACGTGACCTGAATTCAAACCATGTAAGCTATATGAGTATCCTTCACCCTACAATAAACCTTTGTACACAACACACACTGTGTGTTCCCACAATACTGGCCACTAAAAGCTTTCAAGTACCGTGGCGTTGCTTACAAGTCAATGACTATTGACTAGTAACCAAGGTAACGCTACATTGACACCATGCCTTTACTTTTTAATATGTGTCATTACAAAGAATGGAGTAAAAGAATGGTAACCACTGAACAGTGAATGGTTATTTCAAATGTATTTA
The DNA here is from genome assembly GCF_964340395.1 of Glandiceps talaboti. NCBI lineage: Eukaryota > Metazoa > Hemichordata > Enteropneusta > Spengelidae > Glandiceps > Glandiceps talaboti. The sequence goes on along the minus strand of NC_135557.1, from coordinate 2,645,583 downwards.
CTTGTATAATTAATGAATATGTGTGTGTCTGCTACAAGAAATGAACTGCATAGCTGTTGTAAGTTGGACGTAGAAGCAATAATGTATTTAGTTTGTTCACCTTTAAATTCCATCATTGAATGAGTAGTCATTTACCGTCCTATCGACAACAAAACATGTAGGTACATATACGGTGAAAGAAGATGTTTTAATTGCAAAAAGCTGTTCTTACGCAATTTCTCAGTGGGCGGGCAAATATTTTTTGATCGGTCGCGAGAGCCGGGGAAGAAAATTGCGACGGGGACGACTTGATTCTGTTAGTCTAGGAGGAACTGAGGAAAACACGGAATTGTGGGTACAGGCGCACATTTGTGTACTTCAAAATGAATTGTGGGTATAATAATAATAAAGAAGATTTATAGAGTACCTAATCTCTGCAAGTAGAGTTCGAGGTGTAGGAATAAATGATAAGAAAAGTACTGTATGGTAAGAGGAAATGTGGATGTTGAACCACGGAGGGGGAGGGGGGAAGGGAGCGCAGATATCCATCACCACCAGTGGGAGGACTAAAAGAATAGCTAAATACTCTCTCTATTGTTGCCATCCATGACAGTTCACTCACCACCCTATTGTTGCCATCCATGACAGTTCACTCACCACCCTATTGTTGTCAACCATGACAATTCACTCACCACCCTATTGCCATCCGTAAGTCCCGTGAGTCCCCTTGCTACTCTACTGTTGCCATGACAGTCCCCTCACCACCCTACTTAATCCTGCTAAACCACCCCTCCCTTTATCACAAACACATCGCCGTTATTGGCAATAAACAATCATTAATCAGACAACGGTATATTTGAGATAACGGGTCATCACACGGGTCCAATTTGTTGAGACTAAAAGTTTGTTGACTGAATGGCGTGGTCAGGTCCATATTGGATATTAACCTCTGATCAAAGGATATCATGACGGTATATCATCACTAACTTTGTGGAGATCTAGCACACTATTCGTACATCTATAGGTAGTTATAGAATACAAATGTACAAATGACTTTCAGACTGACAATACTCTATCAGGATAGCGGTATAGCAGTTAAACTCCAACAAACTTTATCAACGATAATATCTTACTGTAGTTATACACCCTGGACACTAACTGTCACTTACCTTTGGAACCGCCATGGTTAGACTGACCAATACAATCGGTGTATTTATCTGACAATGAAGTACTGTCTCTGTTTAAACCCAAATCGACCCACCTTTCATTATACACAACTTTACGAGATATAGAGGAACATTCATGATGTTATAAATTGACGATTTTGAAGTTAACAGATAAACTGTGTTGAACTGTATTGAATTGGTTGTATTCACTTTGTATATATATCATACTATAACCTTGAGGTCGTGATGTTATCAGAAAGTCGACAAGATTGAAAAGATACGTAGACTATTTATTTTGATGCAATTGCTTTACTCGTCACTTGACCGATTTCTATAAAGTGGTATAATCACGTGATTAAACTGATAGCTGTAGTGTCGGTAGAATTGATATGATAGTTTAGTACAGGCTATAGACATGTTACTGACACTTCTATTTGTAGGCGTTCTTCGTCTATCTTATGTAACATCTTATTCCTGGGATTCCGACTTTCTTCATCTCCTAGGCGACCAGCTTACTCCTCATCGTCACCAGGAGAAGCTGTATCAGACATATTCGGAATATTTAGTGGAAAACCATGGCGACGAGCTGTTTAGATTTGGTCATATCATTGACAATGCCATTGTCAGAAAACAGATTTCGGGTACAGGGAATAGATTTTCTGTCGACCAATCCTTTGCCAAGTCTGACTCCCTGCAACAGAATGCAATGTTTGAAATGACAAATACTGACATTGATTTGGTATACAGTATAGTAAACGTGACCGAGGAATGTCTGATATCAACTCAACAATTGCTCCATGACTTTAGATCGTCACCGGCCAAGAGATATGCCTTAGAAAGTGAGTTTTTTAAAACTATTTGTTAATAACTAATGTTATTTTTCCAATGTGTCATATCGGCTTATTGTTTTCTTCTGTATATCTGTAACAAGAACGTGTTGTATTGGGTTGTATCACTAGTTGTATTGGGTTGTATTACTAGTTGTATGGGGTTGTATCACTAACAGTATGGGGTTGTATCACTAGTTGTATTGGGTTGTATCACTAGTTGTATGGGGTTGTATCACTAGTTGTATGGGGTTGTATCACTAGTTGTATTGGATTGTATCACTAGTTGTATGGGGTTGTATCACTAGTTGTATTGGGTTGTATCACTAGTTGTATGGGGTTGTATCACTAGTTGTATTGGGTTGTATCACTAGTTGTATGGGGTTGTATCACTAGTTGTATGGGGTTGTATCACTAGTTGTATTGGGTTGTATCACTAGTTGTATTGGGTTGTATAACTAGTTGTATTGGGTTGTATCACTAGTTGTATGGGGTTGTATCACTAGTTGTATGGGGTTGTATCACTAGTTGTATTGGGTTGTATCACTAGTTGTATTGGGTTGTATCGCTAGTTGTATTGGGTTGTATCACTAGTTGTATTGGGTTGTATCACTAGTTGTATTGGATTGTATCACTAGTTGTATGGGGTTGTATCACTAACAGTATGGGGTTGTATCACTAGTTGTATGGGGTTGTATCACTAGTTGTATTGGGTTGTATCACTAGTTGTATTGGGTTGTATAACTAGTTGTATTGGGTTGTATCACTAGTTGTATGGGGTTGTATCACTAGTTGTATTGGGTTGTATCACTAGTTGTATTGGGTTGTATAACTAGTTGTATTGGGTTGTATCACTAGTTGTATGGGGTTGTATCACTAGTTGTATGGGGTTGTATCACTAGTTGTATTGGGTTGTATCACTAGTTGTATTGGGTTGTATAACTAGTTGTATTGGGTTGTATCACTAGTTGTATGGGGTTGTATCACTAGTTGTATTGGGTTGTATCACTAGTTGTATGGGGTTGTATCACTAGTTGTATTGGGTTGTATAACTAGTTGTATTGGGTTGTATCACTAGTTGTATTGGGTTGTATCACTAGTTGTATGGGGTTGTATCACTAGTTGTATTGGGTTGTATCACTAGTTGTATGGGGTTGTATCACTAGTTGTATTGGGTTGTATCACTAGTTGTATTGGGTTGTATCACTAGTTGTATTGGGTTGTATCACTAGTTGTATTGGGTTGTATCACTAGTTGTATTGGGTTGTATCACTAGTTGTATGGGGTTGTATCGCTAGTTGTATTGGGTTGTATCACTAGTTGTGTTGGGTTGCATCACTAGTTGTATCTCTAGTTGTATGGGGTTGTATCACTAGTTGTATTGGGTTGTATCACTAGTTGTATGGGGTTGTATCACTAGTTGTATTGGGTTGTATCACTAGTTGTATTGGGTTGTATCACTAGTTGTATTGGGTTGTATCGCTAGTTGTATTGGGTTGTATCGCTAGTTGTATTGGGTTGTATCACTAGTTGTCTGGGGTTGTATCACTAGTTGTATTGGGTTGTATCACTAGTTGTATGGGGTTGTATCACTAGTTGTATTGGGTTGTATCACTAGTTGTCTGGGGTTGTATCACTAGTTGTATTGGGTTGTATCACTAGTTGTTCAGTATTGGGTTGTATCACTAGTTGTATGGGGTTGTATCACTAGTTGTATTGGGTTGTATCACTAGTTGTATTGGCTTGTATCACTAGTTGTGTTGGGTTGCATCACTAGTTGTATCTCTAGTTGTATGGGGTTGTATCACTAGTTGTATTGGGTTCTATCACTAACAGTATGGGGTTGTGTCACTAGTTGTGTGGCGCTGTATAAATGGTTGTATGGGTGTGTGTCGCTGGTAGGGTGTGTGTCACTGGCTGTATGGGTGTGTGTCACTAGCTGTTTGGTTGTGTATCACTAGTTATATTGGGTTGTGTCACTGGCTTATTGGTGTTTGCTGCTGGCTATGTGGGTGTGTGTCAGTAGTTGTATGGAGTTGTGTCACTGGCTGTGTGGGTGTGTGTCAGTAGTTGTATGGAGTTGTGTCACTGGCTGTGTGGGTGTGTGTCAGTAGTTGTATGGAGTTGTGTCACTGGCTGTGTGGGTGTGTGTCAGTAGTTGTATGGAGTTGTGTCACTGGCTGTGTGGGTGTGTGTCAGTAGTTGTATGGAGTTGTGTCACTGGCTGTGTGGGTGTGTGTCAGTAGTTGTATGGAGTTGTGTCACTGGCTGTATGGGTGTGTGTCAGTAGTTGTATGGAGTTGTGTCACTGGCTGTGTGGGTGTGTGTCAGTAGTTGTATGGAGTTGTGTCACTGGCTGTGTGGGTGTGTGTCAGTAGTTGTATGGAGTTGTGTCACTGGCTGTGTGGGTGTGTGTCAGTAGCTGTATGGAGTTGTGTCACTGGCTGTATGGGTGTGCATTGCTGGCTGTATGTATGGGTGAGTGTCACTGGTTGTGTTGCTGGCTGTATGCCATAGCTTTATCATTCTGACTGTCAGTACAGATGGAACTGATAAGTAAATGATATTATTGGTGTGGTTTAATCACCAATGTGTGTTTGTTAGTCCAAATGATAACAATCAAACGCTTCTTCATCAATCACCGAAATCTGTCGACATTCATGCCCAGAAATACCGACTAAATGATACGACTAACTTGTCAATATTTGATAGACAAAATCGACAATATTTGAAAAGACAAGCGACCTTGGTGTATGCGATGATATAGAAAAGAAAACATGTGCAAACGGGGTCACTGTAGGGACGTGACCATTACAGCCATCAAGTAATATTTATGTAAGTGATTGACCAACGTTGATACTAGTTGCGTAGCAACGTAAAAACGTTTTGTGTTGTTGTTGTCGTTGTTCTTGTTCTTGCCGTTGTCGTCGTTGTCGTCATCATCGTCATCATCATCATCATCATCATCATCATCATCATCGTTGTCGTCGTCGTCGTCGTCGTCGTCGTCGTTGTTTTATGTTTTTGATGATGATGATGTTGTTGTTGTTGTTGTTGTTGTTGTTGTTGTTGTTGTTGTTTACATACAATATTTCGGTAACAAACGGTTTATAAATTCAGTTTGTATCTTGAGATTAATGTTTTCTTTAAAATTAATATTTGCATACCAACATGCTATGAATATTTTCAATCCATTCTCAAGTTTCCAATTCATTTTCCGAGGTCTTGGAGAATTTCTCAGTTAGATGTCATTCCAAGTATTCAAATTTAAAATTCATCAATGAATACTATCAACTTTATTCAGTAAGCCAATCACTAGTCTAGTATAATAGTGACTCTCTGTTTAATAAACTAATCACTAGTCTAGTATAGTAGTGACTTTCTATTCAATAAACCAATCACTAGTCTAGTATAGTAGTGACTTTCTATTCAATAAACCAATCACTAGTCTAGTATAGTAGTGACTTTCTATTCAATAAACCAATCACTAGTCTAGTATAGTAGTGACTTTCTATTCAATAAACCAATCACTAGTCTAGTATAGTAGTGACTTTCTATTCAATAAACCAATCACTAGTCTAGTATAGTAGTGACTTTCTATTCAATAAACCAATCACTAGTCTAGTATAGTAGTGACTTTCTATTTAATAAACCAATCACTAGTCTAGTATAGTAGTGACTTTCTATTCAATAAACCAATCACTAGTCTAGTATAGTAGTGACTTTCTATTCTGTAAACCAATCACTAGTCTAGTATAGTAGTGACTTTCTGTTTCATAAACCAATCACTAGTCTAGTATAGTAGTGACTTTCTATTCAATAAACCAATCACTAGTCTAGTATAGTAGTGACTTTCTGTTTAATAAACCAATCACTAGTCTAGTATAGTAGTGACTTTCTATTCAATAAACCAATCACTAGTCTAGTATAGTAGTGACTTTCTATTCTGTAAACCAATCACTAGTCTAGTATAGTAGTGACTTTCCATTCAGTAAACCAATCACTAATCTAGTAGTGACTTTCTATTTAATAAACCAATCACTAGTCTAGTATAGTAGTGACTTTCTATTCTGTAAACCAATCACTAGTCTAGTATAGTAGTGACTTTCTGTTTAATAAACCAATCACTAGTCTAGTATAGTAGTGACTTTCCATTCAGTAAACCAATCACTAATCTAGTAGTGACTTTCTATTTAATAAACCAATCACTAGTCTAGTATAGTAGTGACTTTCTATTTAATAAACCAATCACTAGTCTAGTATAGTAGTGACTTTCTATTCTGTAAACCAATCACTAATCTAGTAGTGACTTTCTATTTAATAAACCAATCACTAGTCTAGTATAGTAGTGACTTTCTATTTAATAAACCAATCACTAGTCTAGTATAGTAGTGACTTTCTATTCTGTAAACCAATCACTAATCTAGTAGTGACTTTCTATTTAATAAACCAATCACTAGTCTAGTATAGTAGTGACTTTCTATTCAATAAACCAACCACTAGTCTAGTATAGTAGTGACTTTCTGTTTAATAAACCAATCACTAGTCTAGTATAGTAGTGACTTTCTATTCAATAAACCAATCACTAGTCTAGTATAGTAGTGACTTTCTATTCAATAAACCAATCACTAATCTAGTAGTGACTTTCTATTTAATAAACCAATCACTAGTCTAGTATAGTAGTGACTTTCTATTCTGTAAACCAATCACTAGTCTAGTATAGTAGTGACTTTCTATTCAATAAACCAATCACTAATCTAGTAGTGACTTTCTATTTAATAAACCAATCACTAGTCTAGTATAGTAGTGACTATCCATTCAATAAACCAATCACTAGTCTAGTATCGTGGTGACTTTCTATTCAGTAAACCAATCACTAATCTAGTAGTGACTTTCTATTTAATAAACCAATCACTAGTTTAGTATAGTAGTGACTTTCCATTCAGTAAACCAATCACTAGTCTAGTATAATAGTGACTTAATATTTAATAAACCAATCACTAGTCTAGTATAGTAGTGACTTTCTATTCAATAAACCAATCACTAGTCTAGTATAGTAGTGACTTTCCATTCAGTAAACCAATCACTAATCTAGTAGTGACTTTCTATTTAATAAACCAATCACTAGTCTAGTATAGTAGTGACTTTCCATTCAGTAAAGCAATCACTAGTCTAGTATAATAGTGACTTAATATTTAATAAACCAATCACTAGTCTAGTATAGTAGTGACTTTCTATTCAATAAACCAATCACTAGTCTAGTATAGTAGTGACTTTCCATTCAGTAAACCAATCACTAATCTAGTATAGTAGTGACTTTCTGTTTAATAAACCAATCACTAGTCTAGTATAGTAGTGACTTTCTATTTAATAAACCAATCACGAGTCTAGTATAGTAGTGACTTTCTATTCAGTAAACCAATCACTAATCTAGTAGTGACTTTCTATTTAATAAAGCAATCACTAGTCTAGTATAGTAGTGACTTTCTGTTTAATAAACCAATCACTAGTCTAGTATAGTAGTGACTTTCTATTCAGTAAACCAATCACTAATCTAGTAGTGACTTTCTATTTAATAAACCAATCACTAGTCTAGTATAGTACTGACTTTCTATTCAATAAACCAATCACTAGTCTAGTATAGTAGTGACTTTCTATTCTGTAAACCAATCACTAGTCTAGTATCGTAGTTACTTTCTGTTTAATAAACCAATCACTAATCTAGTATAGTAGTGACTTTCTATTCAGTAAACCAATCACTAGTCTAGTATAGTAGTGACTTTCTGTTTAATAAACCAATCACTAGTCTAGTAGTGACTTTCTATTCAGTAAACCAATCACTAGTCTAGTATAGTAGTGACTTTCTATTCTGTAAACCAATCACTAGTCTAGTATAGTAGTGACTTTCTGTTTAATAAACCAATCACTCATCTAGTAGTGACTTTCTATTTAATAAACCAATCACTAGTCTAGTATAGTAGTGACTTTCTATTCAATAAACCAATCACTAGTCTAGTATAGTAGTGACTTTCTATTCTGTAAACCAATCACTAGTCTAGTATCGTAGTTACTTTCTGTTTAATAAACCAATCACTAGTCTAGTATAGTAGTGACTTTCTATTCAGTAAACCAATCACTAGTCTAGTATAGTAGTGACTTTCTGTTTAATAAACCAATCACTAGTATAGTAGTGACTTTCTATTCAGTAAACCAATCACTAGTCTAGTATAGTAGTGACTTTCTGTTTAATAAACCAATCACTAGTCTAGTATAATAGTGACTTTCCATTCAGTAAACCAATCAATAGTCTAGTAGTGACTTTCTATTTAATAAACCAATCACTAGTCTAGTATAGTAGTGACTTTCTATTCTGTAAACCAATCACTAGTCTAGTATAGTAGTGACTTTCTATTCAATAAACCAATCACTAGTCTAGTATAGTAGTGACTTTCTGTTTAATAAACCAATCACTAGTCTAGAATAGTAGTGACTTTCTGTTTAATAAACCAATCACTAGTCTAGTATAGTAGTGACTTTCTATTCAGTAAACCAATCACTAATCTAGTAGTGACTTTCTATACTGTAAACCAACCACTAGTCTAGTATAGTAGTGACTTTCTATTCAATAAACCAACCACTAGTCTAGTATAGTAGTGACTTTCTATTCAATAAACCAACCACTAGTCTAGTATAGTAGTGACTTTCTATTCAATAAACCAACCACTAGTCTAGTATAGTAGTGACTTTCTATTCTGTAAACCAACCACTAGTCTAGTATAGTAGTGACTTTCTATTCTGTAAACCAACCACTAGTCTAGTATAGTAGTGACTTTCTATTCAATAAACCAACCACTAGTCTAGTATAGTAGTGACTTTCTATTCAATAAACCAACCACTAGTCTAGTATAGTAGTGACTTTCTATTCAATAAACCAACCACTAGTCTAGTATAGTAGTGAGTTTCTATTCAATAAACTAACCACTAGTCTAGTATAGTAGTGACTTTCTATTCAATAAACCAATCACTAGTCTAGTATAGTAGTGACTTTCCATTCAGTAAACCAATCACTAATCTAGTATCATAGTGACTTTCTATTTAATAAACCAATCACTAGTCTAGTATAGTAGTGACTTTCTGTTTAATAAACCAATCACTAGTCTAGTATAGTAGTGACTTTCTATTCAGTAAACCAATCACTAATCTAGTAGTGACTTTCTATTCAATAAACCAATCACTAGTCTAGTATAGTAGTGACTTTCTATTCAATAAACCAATCACTAGTCTAGTATAGTAGTGACTTTCTATTCTGTAAACCAATCACTAGTCTAGTATCGTAGTTACTTTCTGTTTAATAAACAAATCACTAGTCTAGTATAGTAGTGACTTTCTGTTTAATAAACCAATCACTAGTCTAGTAGTGACTTTCTATTCAGTAAAGCAATCACTAGTCTAGTATAGTAGTGACTTTCTGTTTAATAAACCAATCAATAGTCTAGTAGTGACTTTCTATTTAATAAACCAATCACTAGTCTAGTATAGTAGTGACTTTCTATTCAATAAACCAATCACTAGTCTAGTATAGTAGTGACTTTCTATTCTGTAAACCAATCACTAGTCTAGTATCGTAGTTACTTTCTGTTTAATAAACCAACACTAGTCTAGTATAGTAGTGACTTTCTATTCAGTAAACCAATCACTAGTCTAGTATAGTAGTGACTTTCTGTTTAATAAACCAATCACTAGTCTAGTAGTGACTTTCTATTCAGTAAACCAATCAATAGTCTAGTAGTGACTTTCTATTTAATAAACCAATCACTAGTCTAGTATAGTAGTGACTTTCTATTCAATAAACCAATCACTAGTCTAGTATAGTAGTGACTTTCTATTCTGTAAACCAATCACTATTCTAGTATCGTAGTTACTTTCTGTTTAATAAACCAACACTAGTCTAGTATAGTAGTGACTTTCTATTCAGTAAACCAATCACTAGTCTAGTATAGTAGTGACTTTCTGTTTAATAAACCAATCACTAGTCTAGTAGTGACTTTCTATTCAGTAAACCAATCAATAGTCTAGTAGTGACTTTCTATTTAATAAACCAATCACTAGTCTAGTATAGTAGTGACTTTCTATTCAATAAACCAATCACTAGTCTAGTATAGTAGTGACTTTCTATTCTGTAAACCAATCACTATTCTAGTATCGTAGTTACTTTCTGTTTAATAAACCAATCACTAGTCTAGTATAGTAGTGACTTTCTATTCAGTAAACCAATCACTAGTCTAGTATAGTAGTGACTTTCTGTTTAATAAACCAATCACTAGTCTAGTAGTGACTTTCTATTCAGTAAACCAATCAATAGTCTAGTAGTGACTTTCTATTTAATAAACCAATCACTAGTCTAGTATAGTAGTGACTTTCTATTCTGTAAACCAATCACTAGTCTAGTATAGTAGTGACTTTCTATTCAATAAACCAATCACTAGTCTAGTATAGTAGTGACTTTCTATTCAATAAACCAATCACTAGTCTAGTATAGTAGTGACTTTCTATTCAATAAACCAACCACTAGTCTAGTATAGTAGTGACTTTCTATTCTGTAAACCAACCACTAGTCTAGTATAGTAGTGACTTTCTATTCTGTAAACCAACCACTAGTCTAGTATAGTAGTGACTTTCTATTCAATAAACCAACCACTAGTCTAGTATAGTAGTGACTTTCTATTCAATAAACTAACCACTAGTCTAGTATAGTAGTGACTTTCTATTCAATAAACCAACCACTAGTCTAGTATAGTAGTGAGTTTCTATTCAGTAAACCAACCACTAGTCTAGTATAGTAGTGACTTTCTATTCAATAAACCAATCACTAGTCTAGTATAGTAGTGACTTTCCATTCATTAAACCAATCACTAATCTAGTATCATAGTGACTTTCTATTTAATAAACCAATCACTAGTCTAGTATAGTAGTGACTTTCTGTTTAATAAACCAATCACTAGTCTAGTATAGTAGTGACTTTCTATTCAGTAAACCAATCACTAATCTAGTAGTGACTTTCTATTCAATAAACCAATCACTAATATAGTAGTGACTTTCTTTTTAATAAAGCAATCACTATAGTCTAGTATAGTAGTGACTTTCTATTCAATAAACCAATCACTTGTCTAGTATAGTAGTGACTTTCTGTTTAATAAACCAATCACTAGTCTAGTATAGTAGTGACTTTCTATTCAGTAAACCAATCACTAATCTAGTAGTGACTTTCTATTCAGTAAACCAATCACTAATATAGTAGTGACTTTCTTTTTAATAAAGCAATCACTATAGTCTAGTATAGTAGTGACTTTCTATTCAATAAACCAATCACTAGTCTAGTATAGTAGTGACTTTCTATTCTGTAAACCAATCACTAGTCTAGTATCGTAGTTACTTTCTGTTTAATAAACAAATCACTAGTCTAGTATAGTAGTGACTTTCTGTTTAATAAACCAATCACTAGTCTAGTATAGTAGTGACTTTCTATTCAGTAAACCAATCACTAATCTAGTAGTGACTTTCTATTCAGTAAACCAATCACTAATATAGTAGTGACTTTCTTTTTAATAAAGCAATCACTATAGTCTAGTATAGTAGTGACTTTCTATTCAATAAACCAATCACTAGTCTAGTATAGTAGTGACTTTCTATTCTGTAAACCAATCACTAGTCTAGTATCGTAGTTACTTTCTGTTTAATAAACAAATCACTAGTCTAGTATAGTAGTGACTTTCTGTTTAATAAACCAATCACTAGTCTAGTAGTGACTTTCTATTCAGTAAAGCAATCACTAGTCTAGTATAGTAGTGACTTTCTGTTTAATAAACCAATCAATAGTCTAGTAGTGACTTTCTATTTAATAAACCAATCACTAGTCTAGTATAGTAGTGACTTTCTATTCAATAAACCAATCACTAGTCTAATATAGTAGTGACTTTCTATTCTGTAAACCAATCACTAGTCTAGTATCGTAGTTACTTTCTGTTTAATAAACCAATCACTAGTCTAGTATAGTAGTGACTTTCTATTCAGTAAACCAATCACTAGTCTAGTATAGTAGTGACTTTCTGTTTAATAAACCAATCACTAGTCTAGTAGTGACTTTCTATTCAGTAAACCAATCAATAGTCTAGTAGTGACTTTCTATTTAATAAACCAATCACTAGTCTAGTATAGTAGTGACTTTCTATTCAATAAACCAATCACTAGTCTAGTATAGTAGTGACTTTCTATTCTGTAAACCAATCACTAGTCTAGTATCGTAGTTACTTTCTGTTTAATAAACCAATCACTAGTCTAGTATAGTAGTGACTTTCTATTCAGTAAACCAATCACTAGTCTAGTATAGTAGTGACTTTCTGTTTAATAAACCAATCACTAGTCTAGTAGTGACTTTCTATTCAGTAAACCAATCAATAGTCTAGTAGTGACTTTCTATTTAATAAACCAATCACTAGTCTAGTATAGTAGTGACTTTCTATTCTGTAAACCAATCACTAGTCTAGTATAGTAGTGACTTTCTATTCAATAAACCAATCACTAGTCTAGTATAGTAGTGACTTTCTATTCAATAAACCAATCACTAGTCTAGTATAGTAGTGACTTTCTATTCAATAAACCAACCACTAGTCTAGTATAGTAGTGACTTTCTATTCTGTAAACCAACCACTAGTCTAGTATAATAGTGACTTTCTGTTCAATAAACCAATCACTAGTCTAGTATAGTAGTGACTTTCTATTCAATAAACAAACCAACCACTAGTCTAGTATAGTAGTGACTTTCTATTCAATAAACTAACCACTAGTCTAGTATAGTAGTGACTTTCTATTTAATAAACCAATCACTAGTCTAGTATAGTAGTGACTTTCTATTCAATAAACCAATCACTAGTCTAGTATGGTAGTGACTTTCTATTCAATAAACCAATCACTAGTCTAGTATAGTAGTGACTTTCTATTCAATAAACCAATCACTAGTCTAGTATGGTAGTGACTTTCTATTCAATAAACCAATCACTAGTCTAGTATAGTAGTGACTTTCTATTCAATAAACCAATCACTAGTCTAGTATAGTAGTGACTTTCTATTCAATAAACCAATCACTAGTCTAGTATGGTAGTGACTTTCTATTCAATAAACCAATCACTAGTCTAGTATGGTAGTGACTTTCTATTCAATAAACCAATCACTAGTCTAGTATAGTAGTGACTTTCTATTCAATAAACCAATCACTTGTCTAGTATAGTAGTGACTTTCCATTCAGTAAACCAATCACTTGTCTAGTATAGTAGTGACTTTCCATTCAGTAAACCAATCACTAGTCTAGTATAGTAGTGACTTTCTATTCAATAAACCAATCACTAGTCTAGTATAGTAGTGACTTTCTATTCAATAAACCAATCACTTGTCTAGTATAGTAGTAACTTTCAATTCAGTAAACCAGTCACTAGTCTAGTATTATAGTGACTTTCTATTCAATAACCCAATCACTAGTCTAGTATAGTAGTGACTTTCCATTCAATAAACCAATCACTAATATAGTAGTGACTTTCTTTTTAATAAAGCAATCACTATAGTCTAGTATAGTAGTGACTTTCTATTTAATAAACCAATCACTAGTCTAGTATAGTAGTGACTTTCTATTCAGTAAACCAATCACTAATCTAGTATAGTAGTGACTTTCTATTTAATAAACCAATCACTAGTCTAGTATAGTAGTGACTTTCTATTTAATAAACCAATCACTAGTCTAGTATAGTAGTGACTTTCCATTCAATAAACCAATCACTAATTTAGTAGTGACTTTCTATTTAATAAACCAATCACTAGTCTAGTATAGTAGTGACTTTCTGTTTAGTAAAACAATCACTAGTCTAGTATAGTAGTGACTTTCTGTTTAGTAAACCAATCACTAGTCTAGTATAGTAGTGACTTTCTGTTCAATAAACCAATCACTAGTCTAGTATAGTAGTGACTTTCCATTCAATAAACCAATCACTAATCTAGTAGTGACTTTCTATTTAATAAACCAATCACTAGTCTAGTATAGTAGTGACTTTCTATTCAATAAACCAATCACTAGTCTAGTATAGTAGTGACTTTCTATTCAATAAACCAATCACTAGTCTAGTATAGTAGTGACTTTCTATTCAATAAACCAATCACTAGTCTAGTATAGTAGTAACTTTCTATTCAGTAAACCAGTCACTAGTCTAGTATAATAGTGACTTTCTATTCAATAACCCAATCACTAGTCTAGTATAGTAGTGACTTTCTATTCAATAAACCAATCACTAGTCTAGTATAGAAGTGACTTTCTATTCAGTAAACCAATCACTAGTCTAGTATAATAGTGACTTTCTGTTTAATAAACCAATCACTAGTCTAGTATAATAGTGACTTTCTATTCAATAAACCAATCACTAGTCTAGTATAATAGTGACTTTCTGTTTAATAAACCAATCACTAGTCTAGTATAGTAGTGACTTTCTACTTAATAAACCAATCACTAGTCTAGTATAGTAGTGACTTTCCATTCAGTAAACCAATCACTAATCTAGCAGTGACTTTCTGTTTAATAAACCAATCACTAGTCTAGTATAGTAGTGACTTTCTATTCTGTAAACCAATCACTAGTCTAGTATAGTAGTGACTTTCTATTCAATAAACCAATCACTAGTCTAGTATAGTAGTGACTTTCTATTCAATAAACCAATCACTAGTCTAGTATAGTAGTAACTTTCTATTCAGTAAACCAGTCACTAGTCTAGTATAATAGTGACTTTCTATTCAATAACCCAATCACTAGTCTAGTATAGTAGTGACTTTCTATTCAATAAACCAACCAACCACTAGTCTAGTATAGTAGTGACTTTCTATTCAATAAACTAACCACTAGTCTAGTATAGTAGTGACTTTCTATTTAATAAACCAATCACTAGTCTAGTATAGTAGTGACTTTCTATTCAATAAACCAATCACTAGTCTAGTATGGTAGTGACTTTCTATTCAATAAACCAATCACTAGTCTAGTATAGTAGTGACTTTCTATTCAATAAACCAATCACTTGTCTAGTATAGTAGTAACTTTCAATTCAGTAAACCAGTCACTAGTCTAGTATTATAGTGACTTTCTATTCAATAACCCAATCACTAGTCTAGTATAGTAGTAACTTTCTATTCAATAAACCAATCACTAGTCTAGTATAGTAGTGACTTTCTATTCAGTAAAGCAATCACTAGTGTAGTATAATAGTGACTTTCTGTTTAATAAACCAATCACTAGTCTAGTATAATAGTGACTTTCTATTCAATAAACCAATCACTAGTCCAGTATAGTAGTGACTTTCCATTCAATAAACCAATCACTAATATAGTAGTGACTTTCTTTTTAATAAAGCAATCACTATAGTCTAGTATAGTAGTGACTTTCTATTTAATACACCAATCACTAGTCTAGTATAGTAGTGACTTTCTATTCAGTAAACCAATCACTAATCTAGTATAGTAGTGACTTTCTATTTAATAAACCAATCACTAGTCTAGTATAGTAGTGACTTTCTATTTAATAAACCAATCACTAGTCTAGTATAGTAGTGACTTTCCATTCAATAAACCAATCACTAATTTAGTAGTGACTTTCTATTTAATAAACCAATCACTAGTCTAGTATAGTAGTGACTTTCTGTTTAGTAAACCAATCACTAGTCTAGTATAGTAGTGACTTTCTGTTCAATAAACCAATCACTAGTCTAGTATAGTAGTGACTTTCCATTCAATAAACCAATCACTAATCTAGTAGTGACTTTCTATTTAATAAACCAATCACTAGTCTAGTATAGTAGTGACTTTCTATTTAATAAACCAATCACTAGTCTAGTATAGTAGTGACTTTCTATTCAATAAACCAATCACTAGTCTAGTATAGTAGTGACTTTCTATTCAATAAACCAATCACTAGTCTAGTATAGTAGTGACTTTCTATTCAATAAACCAATCACTAGTCTAGTATAGTAGTAACTTTCTATTCAGTAAACCAGTCACTAGTCTAGTATAATAGTGACTTTCTATTCAATAACCCAATCACTAGTCTAGTATAGTAGTGACTTTCCATTCAATAAACCAATCACTAATCTAGTAGTGACTTTCTATTTAATAAACCAATCACTAGTCTAGTATAGTAGTGACTTTCTATTTAATAAACCAATCACTAGTCTAGTATAGTAGTGACTTTCTATTCAATAAACCAATCACTAGTCTAGTATAGTAGTGACTTTCTATTCAATAAACCAATCACTAGTCTAGTATAGTAGTGACTTTCTATTCAATAAACCAATCACTAGTCTAGTATAGTAGTAACTTTCTATTCAGTAAACCAGTCACTAGTCTAGTATAATAGTGACTTTCTATTCAATAACCCAATCACTAGTCTAGTATAGTAGTGACTTTCTATTCAATAAACCAATCACTAGTCTAGTATAGTAGTGACTTTCTATTCAGTAAACCAATCACTAGTCTAGTATAATAGTGACTTTCTGTTTAATAAACCAATCACTAGTCTAGTATAATAGTGACTTTCTATTCAATAAACCAATCACTAGTCTAGTATAATAGTGACTTTCTGTTTAATAAACCAATCACTAGTCTAGTATAGTAGTGACTTTCTATTTAATAAACCAATCACTAGTCTAGTATAGTAGTGACTTTCCATTCAGTAAACCAATCACTAATCTAGTAGTGACTTTCTGTTTAATAAACCAATCACTAGTCTAGTATAGTAGTGACTTTCTATTCTGTAAACCAATCACTAGTCTAGTATAGTAGTGACTTTCTATTCAATAAACCAATCACTAGTCTA
>NC_135557.1:2613715-2623715 GCF_964340395.1 Glandiceps talaboti | reverse complement strand
GTTTCGTGGAACATCTTCGTCTAACCAGACAAAAGAATCGTAACTATCCCGTATTTATGCATTTTGTTACCAACGATCATAGTGTATCTGATATGTCTATTCCAGGAATTTGTAAGGTGACGAGGATCGATTGAGGTTGAAGGAGGAGGAGATCATTTTCCATCTCGGAACGCTGGAACCCCTTGGAATTAATAGATTATTTACGTCATTTCCTGTCTAACTACGCTTATTCTATCTTTCAGGCGTGTTCTATTGGGTTCTGTTTGGTGTGCTTGATTTTTAGATCTTTCTTGGTGTATTTTACCGTTTATTAGAACCTGTGGTGTGTCGTAACATTTAGATATACAGTCAGGTGATGACCTACTATGTATCTTGCCTTGATATCCTATAACAAAGAATATTGATTTGAAATGTCAGGATTGAATCTATTTTATCATAACTGTTCTATTCATTACTTTTGCACTTCTACATACATACATACATGCATACATACATACATACATACATACATACATACATACATACATACATACATACATACATACATACATACTGCATATAGGAGACAGCGTTTAACAAATCATGATATCTTGTTTGACAGGTTTGGAGGTGATGAGACCATTTATTTTACTGAATAACTTAGATGCTGTATCATCGTACTGTGATTATAACATACCTCTATCAGCTGGTGCTATCACTATGATGTACGTGACTATGATATTCTATATATTCTTTTGAACAACGTAGCTACTAGCATACCTTCTGAAGAGAGATTTTTAATATTTTACAAATGTATTTATTAGTGGGTAAAGTTCTAGAGTCAGTAAGATTTGACACAGGATTGTGCCCAAGTCAACCGAGTTAGATAATGGGTACGTGGTAGGATAAGTGTATTGCATCTACGCTGTGATGGATAGTGTTCACAAAAGAGTTGATGAAGTTATTATTGGGACGTTATATAGGGATCCCTTATCATAGAGGCGTTGTTTTGAGACGTTATATAGGGATCCCTTATAGAGGCGTTGTTTTGGAACGTTATTATAGGGACGTTATATAGGGACGTTATATAGGGACGTTATATAGGGACGTTATATAGGGACGCTGTGCCGATATAGCTAGGTCAGAGGTAATGCTTATACACCAGGGGATGGGTCATAGTTATGCTAGAGTAGGGGGTAATATAGTTGTACACCAGGGGATGGGTCATGGTTATGCTAGGGTAGGGGGTAATATAGTTGTACACCAGGGGATGGGTCATAGTTATGCTAGGGTAGGGGGTAATATAGTTGTACACCAGGGGATGGGTCATAGTTATGCTAGGGTAGGGGGTAATATAGTTGTACACCAGGGGATGGGTCATAGTTATGCTAGGGTAGGGGGTAATATAGTTATACACCAGGGGATGGGTCATGGTTATGCTAGGGTAGGGGGTAATATAGTTGTACACCAGGGGATGGGTCATAGTTATGCTAGGGTAGGGGGTAATATAGTTGTACACCAGGGGATGGGTCATTGTTATGCTAGGGTAGGGGGTAATATAGTTGTATACCAGGGGATGGGTCATAGTTATGCTAGGGTAGGGGGTAATATAGTTGTACACCAGGGGATGGGTCATAGTTATACTAGGGTAGGGGGTAATATAGTTATACACCAGGGGATGGGTCATAGTTATACTAGGGTAGGGGGTAATATAGTTATACACCAGGGGATGGGTCATAGTTATGCTAGGGTAGGGGGTAATATAGTTATACACCAGGGGATGGGTCATAGTTATGCTAGGGTAGGGGGTAATATAGTTGTACACCAGGGATGGGTCATGGTTATGCCAGGGAGGGGATACTAGTTGTCTGCCCGTGGTACACCAGAGTAAATGGTAATAGTTGCAAAGTTAGGAGAAAAATCAGATTTTACACCTCCCCTGGAATATGTTAAATCAAGTATCCATATTGAGTGACTGTATACTGCGAGTACATTTTTGTTAGATAATAATATCACATTTCCTTGGTATTAGAATGTATTTATTTTCAAGGCTATCATGTTGCCAGCAATATACTGGACAGCATAGCCAATAGTAAGTGAATTGAATCAGTAATCTAGTTTAGAAACTGCTGTAGTACAGAAAAAAATTTATGACATTTTTTTTAATTTCTATTTTTAAATCAATGACATTTATCACATGACATTTATTATTCAAAACCTTTTCAAAAAAAATCGTTAAAATTAGCAATTTGGTCAATGAAGGGAGGGGCTCGTAGTAGCTCACATTCGGCATGACGGCCTCACTATCGTAGTTCTCTATGATATTGTAACTTCATGAGCACCTGTGGGTTTCCCGTGGCGTCTTGTATGGCATTTGCACAGTAAGGATGGCGCGTTCTCATGGTAGATTTGTAATAGCGCCCCCAATGGCCGAAATAGTCTTCTTCACGTCCACAGGTCTGCAGTGTCGAATGATTCATTAGAGGCCGTGGTTAGAAACTGGATCGGCCCTTCCCCCTCCCCGTGAGTTGTAGAAACTGGATGGACCCTTCCCCTCCCCATGATTTGTAGAAACTGAATGGACCCTTCCCCCTCCCTATGATTTTTAGGGGTGGGGCTGGAGGATCCAACAACAATTTTTTTAAACCACCATGACAGCAATGTTTTTTTTCGATAGCAACTAGACAGCAATATTTTGGCCTATTTTTGATATGCTTTAATTTGAATTGTCGCGTCATGTCATTTCGTATCAAATCGCATCACGTTCGATATTACTGACAACCTTACTCCAGTGTATGTCAATCAACACTTTTATATTTCTTTGATGGTTGTATACAAATGTACATACAAGGGAGCAGTACGTGTGGGTGCGTTTTGTTTCGGCATCTGCAAACAGTTAGTAAAAATCTTAAGCTTTGACAAGAAACTTTAAAAGTTTAGGTGCCGACGTCGTAATAGGACAATTTATAACTATATGTATGTAGTTTCTGCACGTGCAGCACAATAACAGTTCGTGTTAGCTCACCGGTACCCTGGACACAATTTTTTGGGTCTTGAGTCAGTTTTTTTTATCAAAAATCATCCAGACCCCTCCCCCAACCATCCCACTAGTACCCCCGATGTCAAATGGTTTATCACTTACGGCCCGAGTCGACTTAGTAAGGGGTAAAACAGCCTTAGACATGAGTAGATTTGTAGAAAACTGGATAGGCCCTTCACCCACCCTATGATTTGTAGAAAACTGGATAGGCCCTTCACCCACCCTATGATTTGTAGAAAACTGGATAGACCCTTCACCCACCCTATGATTTGTAGAAAACTGGATAGACCCTTCACCCACACTGTGATTTGTAGAAACTGGATAGGCCCTTCACCCACCCTATGATTTGTAGAAAACTGGATAGGCCCTTCACCCACCCTATGATTTATAGAAAACTGGATAGGCCCTTCACCCACACTGTGATTTGTAGAAACTGGATAGGCCCTTCACCCACCCTATGATTTGTAGAAAACTGGATAGACCCTTCACCCACCCTGTGATTTGTAGAAACTGGATAGACCCTTCACCCACCCTATGATTTGTAGAAAACTGGATAGACCCTTCACCCACCCTGTGATTTGTAGAAAACTGGATAGGCCCTTCACCCACCCTATGATTTATAGAAACTGGATAGACCCTTCACCCACCCTATGATTTGTAGAAACTGGATAGACCCTTCACCCACCCTATGATTTATAGAAACTGGATAGGCCCTTCACCCACCCTGTGATTTGTAGAAAACTGGATAGACCCTTCACCCACCCTATGATTTATAGAAACTGGATAGACCCTTCACCCACCCTGTGATTTGTAGAAAACTGGATAGGCCCTTCACCCACCCTATGATTTGTAGAAACTGGATAGGCCCTTCACCCACCCTATGATTTGTAGAAACTGGACAGGCCCTTCACCCACCCTATGATTTGTAGAAACTGGATAGACCCTTCACCCACCCTATGATTTGTAGAAACTGGATAGGCCCTTCACCCACCCTGTGATTTATAGAAACTGGATAGACCCTTCACCCACCCTATGATTTGTAGAAACTGGATAGACCCTTCACCCACCCTATGATTTGTAGAAACTGGATAGGCCCTTCACCCACCCTATGATTTATAGAAACTGGACAGGCCCTTCACCCACCCTATGATTTGTAGAAACTGGATAGACCCTTCACCCACCCTGTGATTTATAGAAACTGGATAGACCCTTCACCCACCCTATGATTTGTAGAAAACTGGATAGACCCTTCACCCACCCTGTGATTTGTAGAAACTGGGTAGGCCCTTCACCCACCCTGTGATTTGTAGAAACTGGATAGGCCCTTCACCCACCCTGTGATTTGTAGAAACTGGATAGGCCCTTCACCCACCCTATGATTTGTAGAAAACTGGATAGGCCCTTCACCCACCCTATGATTTGTAGAAAACTGGATAGGCCCTTCACCCACCCTATGATTTGTAGAAACTGGATAGACCCTTCACCCACCCTATGATTTGTAGAAACTGGACAGGCCCTTCACCCACCCTGTGATTTGTAGAAACTGGATAGGCCCTTCACCCACCCTATGATTTGTAGAAACTGGATAGGCCCTTCACCCACCCTATGATTTGTAGAAACTGGATAGACCCTTCACCCACCCTATGATTTGTAGAAACTGGATAGACCCTTCAACCACCCTATGATTTGTAGAAAACTGGATAGGCCCTTCACCCACCCTATGATTTGTAGAAAACTGGATAGGCCCTTCACCCACCCTGTGATTTGTAGAAAACTGGATAGGCCCTTCACCCACCCTATGATTTGTAGAAACTGGATAGGCCCTTCACCCACCCTATGATTTGTAGAAAACTGGATAGACCCTTCACCCACCCTATGATTTGTAGAAAACTGGATAGGCCCTTCACCCACCCTATGATTTGTAGAAACTGGATAGACCCTTCACCCACCCTATGATTTGTAGAAACTGGATAGGCCCTTCACCCACCCTGTGATTTATAGAAACTGGATAGACCCTTCACCCACCCTATGATTTGTAGAAAACTGGATAGACCCTTCACCCACCCTATGATTTGTAGAAAACTGGATAGGCCCTTCACCCACCCTATGATTTGTAGAAACTGGATAGACCCTTCACCCACCCTATGATTTGTAGAAACTGGATAGACCCTTCACCCACCCTGTGATTTATAGAAACTGGATAGACCCTTCACCCACCCTATGATTTGTAGAAAACTGGATAGGCCCTTCACCCACCCTATGATTTGTAGAAAACTGGATAGACCCTTCACCCACCCTATGATTTGTAGAAACTGGATAGGCCCTTCACCCACCCTATGATTTGTAGAAAACTGGATAGACCCTTCACCCACCCTATGATTTGTAGAAAACTGGATAGACCCTTCACCCACCCTGTGATTTATAGAAACTGGATAGACCCTTCACCCACCCTATGATTTGTAGAAAACTGGATAGGCCCTTCACCCACCCTATGATTTGTAGAAAACTGGATAGGCCCTTCACCCACCCTATGATTTGTAGAAAACTGGATAGACCCTTCACCCACCCTGTGATTTGTAGAAAACTGGATAGGCCCTTCACCCACCCTGTGATTTGTAGAAACTGGATAGGCCCTTCACCCACCCTATGATTTGTAGAAACTGGATAGACCCTTCACCCACCCTATGATTTGTAGAAACTGGATAGGCCCTTCACCCACCCTGTGATTTGTAGAAAACTGGATAGGCCCTTCACCCACCCTATGATTTGTAGAAACTGGATAGGCCCTTCACCCACCCTGTGATTTGTAGAAAACTGGATAGGCCCTTCACCCACCCTGTGATTTGTAGAAACTGGATAGACCCTTCACCCACCCTATGATTTGTAGAAACTGGATAGGCCCTTCACCCACCCTATGATTTGTAGAAACTGGATAGGCCCTTCACCCACCCTATGATTTGTAGAAAACTGGATAGGCCCTTCACCCACCCTATGATTTGTAGAAACTGGATAGGCCCTTCACCCACCCTATGATTTGTAGAAAACTGGATAGGCCCTTCACCCACCCTATGATTTGTAGAAACTGGATAGACCCTTCACCCACCCTATGATTTGTAGAAACTGGACAGGCCCTTCACCCACCCTATGATTTATAGAAACTGGATAGGCCCTTCACCCACCCTATGATTTATAGAAACTGGATAGGCCCTTCACCCTCCCTATGATTTGTAGAAAACTGGATAGACCCTTCACCCACCCTATGATTTGTAGAAACTGGATAGGCCCTTCACCCTCCCTATGATTTGTAGAAAACTGGATAGGCCCTTCACCCACCCTGTGATTTGTAGAAACTGGATAGGCCCTTCACCCACCCTATGATTTGTAGAAAACTGGATAGACCCTTCACCCACCCTATGATTTGTAGAAACTGGATAGGCCCTTCACCCACCCTATGATTTGTAGAAACTGGATAGACCCTTCACCCACCCTGTGATTTGTAGAAAACTGGATAGGCCCTTCACCCACCCTATGATTTATAGAAACTGGATAGACCCTTCACCCACCCTATGATTTGTAGAAACTGGATAGGCCCTTCACCCACCCTATGATTTATAGAAACTGGATAGGCCCTTCACCCACCCTATGATTTATAGAAACTGGATAGGTCCTTCACCCTCCCTATGATTTGTAGAAAACTGGATAGGTCCTTCACCCTCCCTATGATTTATAGAAACTGGATAGGCCCTTCACCCACCCTATGATTTATAGAAACTGGATAGGCCCTTCACCCACCCTATGATTTATAGAAACTGGATAGGTCCTTCACCCTCCCTATGATTTGTAGAAAACTGGATAGGCCCTTCACCCACCCTGTGATTTGTAGAAAACTGGATAGGCCCTTCACCCACCCTATGATTTATAGAAAACTGGATAGACCCTTCACCCACCCTATGATTTGTAGAAAACTGGATAGGCCCTTCACCCACCCTATGATCCAAACCTTCATGTGTACCATTATTCCATTCTATGTATTGTTGTTTATATCTCTGTCTGTAGTTGTATATTGTCAATACTTGTATTACTGGTAGTCTGTGGCTCTGTATGTGACAATCTACTAAGAAGACGATACCTCAAAGAAAACAAGGCTTGTGATGAAAACGTTGCAGGTGTATCAGTTCCAACAGGCTTATACGTAGTTAGACAAAGTATTGTTGACAGTTCTAGTGTTGCTGATATCAAAACTGAGGGTGCCAAGGATGACGGGAACGACAATACTGCAAGTACGAAAGACGTCAATAAAATACATACAGACAAATCAAGTATTCAAACTGAGTCATGTGACGCATCTGGCATGTATACGGATGATATAGGTTAGTGTATTATGGGATATATCCCTTCCCACTAATTAGATTTTGGGTTTGTAACGGGCCAAAACATTATACTGAGAGGTGCATAGATTTACCTGACGAGGCTAGGGGTGCTATATCAAAGCTGGTGATGCTAGGGATGCCTTAGATTAAACTGACGAGGCTAGGGGGTGCTATGTTAAAGCTGGTGATGCTAGGGATGCCTTAGATTAAACTGACGAGGCTAGGGGGTGCTATGTTAAAGCTGGTGATGCTAGGGATGCCTTAGATTAAACTGACGAGGCTAGGGGGTGCTATGTTAAAGCTGGTGATGCTAGGGATGTCTTAGATTAAACTGACGAGGCTAGGGTTACTATGTTAAAGCTGGTGATACTAGGGATGCCTTAGAGGCTAAGGGTGCTGCGTATATTAAAGATGACGAGGCTAAGGTGCTATATATACTAAAAGTGACCAGGATACGAATGCAAATTATAGATGTTATGGCAAGGAGCCTCGGGTACTATATTAAAACTGTTGTGACAAGGGGCATAGGGGTTCTATTTCAAAGAAGTCGACACTGAACTTAATCAATCAAATTTTTTTTTAAAACAAACTTTCATCCATCATGACTTAGTTCAGTTTAGAAAGACTTCCATTGACTTATTTCAATTTAAAAACACTTTCATTGACTTAGTTCAATTTAAAAACACTTTCATTGTCTTATTTCAATTTAAAAACACTTTCATTGACTTAGTTCAGTTTAAGAACACTTTCATTGACTTAGTTCAGTTTAAGAACACTTTCATTGACTTAGTTCAGTTTAAAAACACTTTTATTGACTTAGTTCAATTTAAAAACACTTTCATTGACTTAGTTCAGTTTAAGAACACTTTCATTGACTTAGTTCAATTTAAAAACACTTTCATTGACTTAGTTCAGTTTAAGAACACTTTCATTGACTTAGTTCAATTTAAAAACACTTTCATTGACTTAGTTCAGTTTAAAAACACTTTCATTGACTTCGTTCAATTTAAAAACACTTTCATTGACTTAGTTCAATTTAAAAACACTTTCATTGACTTAGTTCAGTTTTTGAACACTTTCATTGACTTAGTTCAATTTAAAAACACTTTCATTGACTTAGTTCGGTTTAAGAACACTTTCATTGACTTAGTTCAATTTAAAAACACTTTCATTGTCTTATTTCAATTTAAAAACACTTTCATTGACTTAGTTCAGTTTAAGAACACTTTCATTGACTTAGTTCAATTTAAAAACACTTTCATTGACTTAGTTCAGGTTAAAAACACTTTCATTGACTTAGTTCAATTTAAAAACACTTTCATTGACTTAGTTCAGTTTAAAAACACTTTCATTGACTTAGTTCAGTTTAAAAACACTTTCATTGACTTAGTTCAGTTTAAGAACACTTTCATTGACTTCGTTCAATTTAAAAACACTTTCATTGACTTAGTTCAATTTAAAAACACTTTTATTGACTTAGTTCAGTTTAAGAACACTTTCATTGACTTAGTTCAATTTAAAAACACTTTCATTGACTTAGTTCAGTTTAAAAACACTTTCATTGACTTAGTTCAGTTTAAGAACACTTTCATTGACTTAGTTCAATTTAAAAACACTTTCATTGTCTTAGTTCAATTTAAAAACACTTTCATTGACTTAGTTCAGTTTACGAACACTTTCATTGACTTAGTTCAATTTAAGAACACTTTCATTGACTTAGTTCAGTTTAAAAACACTTTCATTGTCTTATTTCAATTTAAAAACACTTTCATTGACTTAGTTCAGTTTAAGAACACTTTCATTGATTTAGTTCAATTTAAAAACACTTTCATTGACTTAGTTCAGTTTAAAAACACTTTTATTGACTTAGTTCAGTTTAAAAACACTTTCATTGACTTAGTTCAGTTTAAGAACACTTTCATTGACTTAGTTAAATTTAAAAACACTTTCATTGACTTAATTCAGTTTAAAAACACTTTCATTGACTTAGTTAAGTTTAAAAACACTTTCATTGACTTAGTTCAGTTTAAAAACACTTTCATTGTCTTATTTCAATTTAAAAACACTTTGACTAAGTTCAATTTAAGAACACTTTCATTTACTTAGTTCAGTTTGAAAACACTTTCATTGACTTAGTTCAGTTTGAAAACACTTTAACTAAGTTCAGTTTAAAAACACTTTCATTTACTTAGTTCAGTTTGAAAACACTTTCATTTACTTAGTTCAGTTTGAAAACACTTTCATTTACTTAGTTCAGTTTAAGAACACTTTCATTTACTTAGTTCAGTTTGAAAACACTTTCATTTACTTAGTTCAGTTTGGAAACACTTTAACTAAGTTCAGTTTAAAAACACTTTCATTTACTTAGTTCAGTTTTAAAAACACTTTCATTTACTTAGTTCAGTTTGAAAACACTTTCATTTACTTAGTTCAGTTTGAAAACACTTTCATTTACTTAGTTCAGTTTGAAAACACTTTAACTAAGTTCAGTTTGAAAACACTTTCATTGATTTAATTAGTTTTAATTATTTTTGTATTTGGACATAGCAAAGAAATGGAGACCACTGTTGGCATTTTCAGTCTATCTAAACGGAGATGATTTACTGAATAC
>NC_135557.1:2576215-2608715 GCF_964340395.1 Glandiceps talaboti | reverse complement strand
TGTATGCCGGCTAGTTCAGTAGCTAACGGTACACTGGCTAGTTCAGTAGCGAACTGTAAGCCGGCTAGTTCAGTAGCTGAATGCACGCCAGCTAGTTGAGTATCTAACTGTACACTGGCTAGTTGCTTAGCTAACTACGCCAGCTAGTTCAGTAGCTAACTGTACGCCGGCTAGTTCAGTAGCTAACTGTACGCCGGCTAGTTCAGTAGCTAACTATATGCCGGCTAGTTGAGTAGCTAACTGTATGCCAGCTAGTTCAGTAGCTAACTGTACGCCGGCTAGTTGAGTAGCTAACTGTACGCCAGTTAGTTCAGTAGCTAACTGTACGCCGGCTAGTTCAGTAGCTAACTGTATGCCAGCTAGTTGAGTAGCTAACTGTACGCCGGCTAGTTCAGTAGCTAACTGTACACCAGGTAGTTCAGTAGCTAACTGTATGCCGGCTAGTTCAGTAGCTAACTGTATGCCAGCTAGTTGAGTAGCTAACTGTACGACAGCCAGTTCAGTAGCTAACTGTATGCCGGCTAGTTCAGTAGCTAAATGTATGCCGGCTAGTTCAGTAGCTAACTGTATGCCAGCCAGTTCAGTAGCTAACTGTACACCAGCTAGTTCAGTAGCTAACTGTATGCCGGCTAGTTCAGTAGCTAACTGTATGCCGGCTAGTTCAGTAGCTAACTGTATGCCAGCTAGTTGAGTAGCTAACTGTACGCCAGCCAGTTCAGTAGCTAACTGTACACCAGCTAGTTCAGTAGCTAACTGTATGCCGGCTAGTTCAGTAGCTAAATATATGCCGGCTAGTTCAGTAGCTAACTGTATGCCGGCTAGTTCAGTAGCTAACTGTATGCCGGCTAGTTCAGTAGCTAACTGTATGCCGGCTAGTTCAGTAGCTAAGTGTATGCCGGCTAGTTCAGTAGCTAACTGTATGCCGGCTAATTCAGTAGCTAACTGTATGCCGGCTAGTTGAGTAGCTAAATATATGCCGGCTAGTTGAGTAGCTAAATGTACGCCGGCTAGTTCGGTAGCTAACTGTATGCCGGCTAGTTCAGTAGCTAACTGTATGCCAGCTAGTTCAGTAGCTAACTGTATGCCGGAGAGTTCAGTAGCTAAATGTATGCCGGCTAGTTCATAGCTAAATGTATGCCGGCTAGTTGAGTAACTAAATGTACACCGGCTAGTTGCTTAGCTAACTGTACGCCAGCTAGTTGAGTAGCTAACTGTACGCCAGCTAGTTGAGTAGCTAACTGTACACCAGCTAGTTCAGTAGCTAACTGTACACCGGCTAGTTGAGTAGCTAACTGTATGCCAGCTAGTTCAGTAGCTAACTGTACGCCGGCTAGTTCAGTAGCTAAGTGTACGCCGGCTAGTTCGGTAGCTAACTGTGTGTCAGCTAGTTCAGTAGCTAACTGTACACCGGCTAGTTCAGTAGCTAACTGTACGCCAGCTAGTTCAGTAGCTAACTGTACACCAGCTAGTTCAGTAGCTAACTGTACGCCAGCTAGTTCAGTAGCTAACTGTATGCCAGCTAGTTCAGTAGTTAAATGTACCCCAGCTAGTAATGCAAATTGGAATAACTGTGAACAGCTCTATTCAGCAACCTTGCATGAGCCATGTTATATACCAGTATACCGAATGGTCATTGTACTTTACACTATGTAGAACTAGTGGACATCTTTCCCGGCACACATAGCATAGATATTAAAATTATGTCAAAAAATGAAACCCATAGATTAAACAGCCATATTTGGTTGAAGTAGATGTTAGGTAATGTCAAAATCAATGGATTGTGAGTGAATCTATGATGTCATTATACTGTGAAATAGTCTATGACGTCATTATAGTGTGAATTAGTCTATGACGTCATTATACTGTGAATTAGTCTATGACGTCATTATAGTGTGAATTAGTCTATGACGTCATTTTAGTGTAAATTAGTCTGTGATGTCACTATACTGTGAATTAGTCTATGATGTCATTATACTGTGAATTAGTCTATGATGTCATTTTAGTGTGAATTATTCTATGACGTCATTATACTGTGAATTAGTCTATGACTTCATTATACTGTGAATTAGTCTATGACATTATTTTAGTGTGAATTAGTCTATGACGTCATTATAGTGTGAATTAGTCTATGACGTCATTATAGTGTGAGTTAGTCTATGACATCGTTTTTGTGTGAATTAGTCTATGACGTCATTATAGTGTGAATTAGTCTATGACGTCATTATAGTGTGAGTTAATCTATGATGTCATTTTAGTGTGAATTAGTCTGTGATGTCATTTTAGTGTGAATTCGTCTGTGATGTCATTATAGTGTGAATTAGTCTATGACGTCATTATACTGTGAATTAGTCTATGACGTCATTATAGTGTGAATTAGTCTATGACGTCATTATAGTGTGAGTTAGTCTATGGTATCATTATACTGTGAATTAGTCTGTGATGTCATTTTAGTGTGAATTAGTCTATGACGTCATTATAGTGTGAATTAGTCTGTGATGTCATTATAGTGTGAATTAGTCTATGACGTCATTATACTGTGAATTAGTCTATGATGTCATTATACTGTGAATTAGTCTGTGATGTCATTTTAGTGTGAATTAGTCTGTGATGTCATTATACTGTGAATTAGTCTATGACGTCATGATAGTGTGAGTTAGTCTATGACGTCATTATACTGTTAGTCTGTGATGTGATTATAGTGTCAATCGATCAATCAATCAATCAAACAATTTATATAGCGCCTGAATCCATTACTTAGAATGTTCAAAGGCACTTTACAGGACACTAAAAAGAGTTCTTATCAAAATGCTCTCATAAAAAGATGAGTCTTAATGTCTTTTGTTGAACTTGTCCAGAGTTGGTGATTGACGCAGAACAGCCGGAAGACTGTTCCATAATTGCGGGGCTGCACGTGAAAAAGCACGTTCACCATAGGATTTAAGTTTGCATGGTGGAATGTGTCATAGACCTTTGTTGCGAAGTACAGATGGAACATGTTTAAAACTGATCAGGTCCGATATGTAACTAGGTGCAGCATTGTTGAGAACTTTGTAGGTCATCAAGAGTATTTTGTAGTGTATTCTGTAGTAGACTGGTAGCCAATGTAGATCCTTGAGAACTGGGGAGATATGGTCTGTGAATTAGTGTGAATTAGTCTATGATGTCATTATACTGTGAGTTAATCTGTGATGTCATTTTAGTGTGAATTAGTCTATGACGTCATCATACTGTGAGTTAATCTGTGATGTCATTTTAGTGTGAATTAGTCTATGACGTCATTATAGTGTGAATTTGTCTATGACGTCATTATAGTGTGAATTAGTCTATGACGTCATTATACTGTGAGTTAATCTGTGATGTCATTTTAGTGTGAATTAGTCTATGACGTCATTATACTGTGAGTTAATCTGTGATGTCATTATGTGTTTATTTTTAGTGGGTGTTAGCCTGCGGTTGGATAGTGTCTTTTGTTTTTGGATTCTTTACCGTCTATGGTAAATATTGGGCTCTTAACGGCGATCCCTGGTCTCAAGCAGCTTCCATATGCTGGCACACTTTCAGCCGTCTGCTCTTTTCACTTGCCGTGGCCTGGTGCCTCTTTGCATGTATCCATGGTTACGGAGGTAAGTGATAAAATAAGTTATGTTCTCCCTGAATACAAGTGTCATGAACATGTTGTGTACAGTCGATAGTTTATGTATGAAAATTACTTGAATGTTGACAAACAATTGTACTCGAGGAGACTAGGAGACTAGGAGAGAGTGGTGACGTAATGACTCATAAAATCTAGATTTACAACGAGTAATGTATTGTAATTATTGGTCTTGTTGATATTGTACTACTAGTAAAACAAAACTCCCTCACATACCAGAGCTTATTTTTTCCACTGACGCATAGAAAACTGTTTGATAACTGTACATGTAAAGAGGACAGGTTTACGACAATGGAGTGTATATGAGATACTATTGTCGTAAAGAGGACAGGTTTACGACAATGGAGTGTATGTGAGATACTATTGTCGTAAAGAGGACAGGTTTACGATAATGGAGTGTATGTGAGATACTATTGTCGTAAAGAGGACAGGTTTATGACAATGGAGTGTATATGAGATACTATTGTCGTAAAGAGGACAGGTTTACGACAATGGAGTGTATGTGAGATACTATTGTCGTAAAGAGGACAGGTTTACGACAATGGAGTGTATGTAAGATACTATTGTCGTAAAGAGGACAGGTTTACGACAATGGAGTGTATGTGAGATACTATTGTCGTAAAGAGGACAGGTTTATGACAATGGAGTGTATGTGAGATACTATTGTCGTAAAGAGGACAGGTTTATGACAATGGAGTGTATATGAGATACTATTGTCGTAAAGAGGACAGGTTTACGACAATGGAGTGTATGTGAGATACTATTGTCGTAAAGAGGACAGGTTTACGACAATGGAGTGTATGTGAGATACTATTGTCGTAAAGAGGACAGGTTTACGACAATGGAGTGTATGTGAGATACTATTGTCGTAAAGAGGACAGGTTTACGACAATGGAGTGTATGTGAGATACTATTGTCGTAAAGAGGGCAGGTTTACGACAATGGAGTGTATGTGAGATACTATTGTCGTAAAGAGGACAGGTTTACGACAATGGAGTGTATGTGAGATACTATTGTCGTAAAGAGGACAGGTTTACGATAATGGAGTGTATGTGAGATACTATTGTCGTAAAGAGGACAGGTTTACGATAATGGAGTGTATGTGAGATACTATTGTCGTAAAGAGGACAGGTTTACGACAATGGAGTGTATGTGAGATACTATTGTCGTAAAGAGGACAGGTTTACGACAATGGAGTGTATGTGAGATACTATTGTCGTAAAGAGGAGAGGTTTATGATAATGGGGTGTATGTGAGATACTATTGTCGTAAAGAGGACAGGTTTACGACAATGGAGTGTATATGAGATACTATTGTCGTAAAGAGGACAGGTTTATGACAATGGAGTGTATATGAGATACTATTGTTGTAAAGAGGACAGGTTTACGACAATGGAGTGTATATGAGATACTATTGTCGTAAAGAGGACAGGTTTACGACAATGGAGTGTATATGAGATACTATTGTTGTAAAGAGGACAGGTTTACGACAATGGAGTGTATATGAGATACTATTGTCGTAAAGAGGACAGGTTTACGACAATGGAGTGTATGTGAGATACTATTGTCGTAAAGAGGAAAGGTTTACGATAATGGAGTGTATATGAGATACTATTGTCGTAAAGAGGACAGGTTTACGATAATGGAGTGTATGTGAGATACTATTGTCGTAAAGAGGACAGGTTTATGACAATGGAGTGTATATGAGATACTATTGTGGTAAAGGGGACAGGTTTACGACAATGGAGTGTATGTGAGATACTATTGTGGTAAAGGGGACAGGTTTACGATAATGGAGTGTATGTGAGATACTATTGTCGTAAAGAGGACAGGTTTACGACAATGGAGTGTATGTGAGATACTATTGTCGTAAAGAGGAGAGGTTTATGATAATGGGGTGTATGTGAGATACTATTGTCGTAAAGAGGACAGGTTTACGACAATGGAGTGTATATGAGATACTATTGTCGTAAAGAGGACAGGTTTATGACAATGGAGTGTATATGAGATACTATTGTTGTAAAGAGGACAGGTTTACGACAATGGAGTGTATATGAGATACTATTGTCGTAAAGAGGACAGGTTTACGACAATGGAGTGTATAT
The DNA here is from genome assembly GCF_964340395.1 of Glandiceps talaboti. NCBI lineage: Eukaryota > Metazoa > Hemichordata > Enteropneusta > Spengelidae > Glandiceps > Glandiceps talaboti. The sequence continues at coordinate 2,602,959 of NC_135557.1, read as the reverse complement.
GAGATACTATTGTTGTAAAGAGGACAGGTTTACGACAATGGAGTGTATGTGAGATACTATTGTTGTAAAGAGGACAGGTTTACGACAATGGAGTGTATGTGAGATACTATTGTCGTAAAGAGGACAGGTTTACGATAATGGAGTGTATATGAGATACTATTGTCGTAAAGAGGACAGGTTTACGACAATGGAGTGTATATGAGATACTATTGTCGTAAAGAGGACAGGTTTACGACAATGGAGTGTATATGAGATACTATTGTTGTAAAGAGGACAGGTTTACGACAATGGAGTGTATGTGAGATACTATTGTCGTAAAGAGGACAGGTTTACGACAATGGAGTGTATGTGAGATACTATTGTCGTAAAGAGGACAGGTTTACGACAATGGAGTGTATGTGAGATACTATTGTCGTAAAGAGGACAGGTTTACGACAATGGAGTGTATGTGAGATACTATTGTCGTAAAGAGGACAGGTTTACGACAATGGAGTGTATATGAGATACTATTGTCGTAAAGAGGACAGGTTTACTATAATGGAGTGTATGTGAGATACTATTGTCGTAAAGAGGACAGGTTTATGACAATGGAGTGTATGTGAGATACTATTGTCGTAAAGAGGACAGGTTTACGACAATGGAGTGTATATGAGATACTATTGTCGTAAAGAGGACAGGTTTATGATAATGGAGTGTATGTGAGATACTATTGTCGTAAAGAGGACAGGTTTACGACAATGGAGTGTATGTGAGATACTATTGTCGTAAAGAGGACAGGTTTACGACAATGGAGTGTATGTGATATACTATTGTCGTAAAGAGGACAGGTTTACGATAATGGAGTGTATATGAGATACTATTGTCGTAAAGAGGACAGGTTTACGATAATGGAGTGTATGTGAGATACTATTGTCGTAAAAAGGACAGGTTTATGATAATGGAGTGTATGTGAGATACTATTGTCGTAAAGAGGACAGGTTTACGACAATGGAGTGTATGTGAGATACTATTGTCGTAAAGAGGACAGGTTTACGACAATGGAGTGTATATGAGATACTATTGTCGTAAAGAGGACAGGTTTACGACAATGGAGTGTATGTGATATACTATTGTCGTAAAGAGGACAGGTTTACGATAATGGAGTGTATGTGATATACTATTGTCGTAAAGAGGACAGGTTTACGATAATGGAGTGTATATGAGATACTATTGTCGTAAAGAGGACAGGTTTACGATAATGGAGTGTATATGAGATACTATTGTCGTAAAGAGGACAGGTTTACGATAATGGAGTGTATGTGAGATACTATTGTCGTAAAGAGGACAGGTTTACGACAATGGAGTGTATGTGAGATACTATTGTCATAAAGAGGGCAGGTTTACGACAATGGAGTGTATGTGAGATACTATTGTCGTAAAGAGGACAGGTTTACGACAATGGAGTGTATGTGAGATACTATTGTCGTAAAGAGGACAGGTTTACGATAATGGAGTGTATGTGATATACTATTGTCGTAAAGAGGAGAGGTTTATGATAATGGAGTGTATGTGAGATACTATTGTCGTAAAGAGGACAGGTTTACGACAATGGAGTGTATATGAGATACTATTGTCGTAAAGAGGACAGGTTTATGACAATGGAGTGTATATGAGATGGTATTGTTGTAAAGAGGACAGGTTTACGACAATGGAGTGTATATGAGATACTATTGTCGTAAAGAGGACAGGTTTACGACAATGGAGTGTATATGAGATACTATTGTTGTAAAGAGGACAGGTTTACGACAATGGAGTGTATGTGAGATACTATTGTCGTAAAGAGGACAGGTTTACGACAATGGAGTGTATGTGAGATACTATTGTGGTAAAGGGGACAGGTTTACGATAATGGAGTGTATGTGAGATACTATTGTCGTAAAGAGGACAGGTTTACGACAATGGAGTGTATGTGAGATACTATTGTCGTAAAGAGGACAGGTTTACGATAATGGAGTGTATGTGAGATACTATTGTCGTAAAGAGGACAGGTTTATGACAATGGAGTGTATGTGAGATACTATTGTCGTAAAGAGGACAGGTTTACGATAATGGAGTGTATGTGAGATACTTTTGTCGTAAAGAGGACAGGTTTACGACAATGGAGTGTATATGAGATACTATTGTCGTAAAGAGGACAGGTGTACAACAATGGAGTGTATATGAGATACTATTGTCGTAAAGAGGACAGGTTTATGATAATGGAGTGTATGTGAGATACTATTGTCGTAAAGAGGACAGGTTTACGACAATGGAGTGTATGTGAGATACTATTGTCGTAAAGAGGACAGGTTTACGACAATGGAGTGTATGTGATATACTATTGTCGTAAAGAGGACAGGTTTACGATAATGGAGTGTATATGAGATACTATTGTCGTAAAGAGGACAGGTTTACGATAATGGAGTGTATGTGAGATACTATTGTCGTAAAAAGGACAGGTTTACGACAATGGAGTGTATGTGAGATACTATTGTCGTAAAGAGGACAGGTTTACGACAATGGAGTGTATGTGAGATACTATTGTCGTAAAGAGGACAGGTTTACGACAATGGAGTGTATGTGAGATACTATTGTGGTAAAGGGGACAGGTTTACGACAATGGAGTGTATGTGAGATACTATTGTCGTAAAGAGGACAGGTTTACGACAATGGAGTGTATGTGAGATACTATTGTCGTAAAGAGGACAGGTTTACGATAATGGAGTGTATGTGAGATACTATTGTCGTAAAGAGGACAGGTTTACGATAATGGAGTGTATGTGAGATACTATTGTCGTAAAGAGGACAGGTTTACGACAATGGAGTGTATGTGAGATACTATTGTCGTAAAGAGGACAGGTTTACGATAATGGAGTGTATGTGAGATACTATTGTCGTAAAGAGGACAGGTTTACGACAATGGAGTGTATGTGAGATACTATTGTCGTAAAGAGGACAGGTTTACGATAATGGAGTGTATGTGAGATACTATTGTCGTAAAGAGAACAGGTTTACGACAATGGAGTGTATGTGAGATACTATTGTCGTAAAGAGGAGAGGTTTATGATAATGGAGTGTATGTGAGATACTATTGTCGTAAAGAGGACAGGTTTACGACAATGGAGTGTATATGAGATACTATTGTCGTAAAGAGGACAGGTTTATGACAATGGAGTGTATATGAGATACTATTGTTGTAAAGAGGACAGGTTTACGACAATGGAGTGTATATGAGATACTATTGTCGTAAAGAGGACAGGTTTACGACAATGGAGTGTATATGAGATACTATTGTTGTAAAGAGGACAGGTTTACGACAATGGAGTGTATGTGAGATACTATTGTCGTAAAGAGGACAGGTTTACGACAATGGAGTGTATGTGAGATACTATTGTGGTAAAGGGGACAGGTTTACGACAATGGAGTGTATGTGAGATACTATTGTGGTAAAGGGGACAGGTTTACGATAATGGAGTGTATGTGAGATACTATTGTCGTAAAGAGGACAGGTTTACGATAATGGAGTGTATGTGAGATACTATTGTCGTAAAGAGGACAGGTTTATGACAATGGAGTGTATGTGAGATACTATTGTCGTAAAGAGGACAGGTTTACGATAATGGAGTGTATATGAGATACTATTGTCGTAAAGAGGAAATGAGATACTAGGATGCGGTGAGAATTTACTGCGGGGGGGCTGGGGAGAAACTATTTTGGTCAAATTCTTTTTGGTAATCCCCTCACCTTCGCACTCTCAAAAAAACCATGCCCCCACTAACCAAACGTAGCGCTTCCCCCACAGGCTACACATACTTTAAAATAGTGTATATACAACTCCACCCCCCCCCCCCATCTTCCCCATTTTAGAGGATGTACATTTGTATTATACACTCGGTCGGTACAAAACACAGGTACAGACCAGGCCAGGCTAGGTCAGGTATAGACTGATTTTTTATATTCACATTCACTTTCGGATCCAAAGATTCGGCATCTATTTTTATTTGCAACATTTATTGGTTTTCATGGCAAATTTCACCTTCTCTTTTGTAAATGCTAATTCAACAATGTAAATATTCGAATATGTTCACATTTTGTTGAAAACGTCTATAAATACTGAGAACCGCTCATACGATATCTCTCTTGAAAGCCATTAATTACCAATTTTAATTACTGCTCACATGAAGCATGCGCCTTTAGATGTGTCATAGAGTGTGTAGTAGACAAGTAGAAATCAAAACCTATTTGTTACATTGCATACAAAAGAAGTGAGTATCAATGGTAGATGCACACCCAATGATGGGAATCCACAATTACAAAGCAAAGAATGTACCCATCACCTGACCTGACTTTTTGTGCCAACTTTCATTGACCTTTGATGCAACGTACATATGTTAGGCGCGGTTACCTAGACTCTTGCCATACAAGAGTCTGGGTAACCAAGACTATGTATATGTATCAATATTTATATTAAAGCGTAATTTGAATATTCCTATAAAACAGATTGAATATAAGGCTAACGTTGAAATATTCTTATTAATACACACTATGTTTCAATTGTTAAAATTGCAATGACTATTACTTTACATGTTATATCGCCGACTGAATAACCTTTGACCTTTTCATCTGGAACGCGTTTATGTAAACATGACATCTCAACAAAAAATTGGGATGAACGGAGGGCATTATTTTTCACGATGTTTTTATCAATATTTGCAAACTGCCAAACGTTTACCCTCTGAGTTAGGGTGACAGATTTCTAGTCGTGTAACAGTCACCTGATAGATCATTATTTATCATCGGGGATGACGCACTAAGACTAATATCCCAAGACATTTTGTTCGAACGAGCAATTGTCACTTCATTTAGTCAGCCATCTTCATTCATTCTTGTCCTAACATATTACAATTGTATATTTTAGTTGTGCAAATCGTCCTGTGTTATCAATGAATACTGAAACTGCACGAAATGCGACTACTACTAATGCTACTACATAACGAGTGTCTGCAATCTTTTTTGTTTTTCATGTGGAACATTCTGCAGTTGGCAAAATGTTTTTACTCTTAAATGCACCCAGTACGTACAAGAACGAGTATGAAATCTAAGTGAAAAATGTAATTCCTAGAATAAAAGACACTAATTGCGTGGCGATTTTCAAAACAAAGATACAAATTGCTGAAAAGAATAACCTGACAACTAATTAAAAATCTACACCAAATATAATGATGGATTCACGTCTTGGATCTGAATGTGAATAAAAAAATATTCAGTCGATACCTGACATGGCCTGGCTTGACCTTATCTAGCCTTTACCTGGCCTGTACCTACGTTATGTACTGGCCGATGGTACACTACATTAAAATAACAGTGGCAATCGATAGCGTTGAAATTCATACATAACAATAAGAGATTTGGTTTACGAATAAATGTGGGCTTTGGAAGAAAGGTCTCACATTGGCCTATAGCCTATACTTGGAAATACTTAGCCAGCAGGGTTTTCTCTTTCAATCTTGATTTGGGGCAGAAACAGCATCCCCATTATAGCTAGGTGGGAAGGGGTGTCCCACTTCCACGGTAAGCACTTGTTTAAAAATAAGGACATGTAAGGGTCCATTTAGTGGCATAAAATTTCAAAACCATACACATTATTGAAAGTCATAGCATATTTGAAAATTGTGGGCGGGACAGACAGAGAGACATAGACAGATAGACAGACATACACACACAGAAAGGCAAACAGGCAGACAGACAGAGGGGAGAGGTTTAGGCAGTCACCCACCTTAGCACTGAAAACCGCAAGGAATTTTCAAATGTATTCGGTAAATGATCGCTCCTGAGGTTTAATTTGGTTCAAAATATTTCGTGCCCCTCCCCCCCCCCCCTTTCAGTCCATAAGAATTTGCCCCCCCCCCTCGCACAGCGAATATTTTGAGGAGCGATTGCACGACATCTACGCCCTAACCTTCCTAGACACAAATCCATCCTGTCTTACCTGGACTTGGGACTGCCTCAGGTAAGACTTGGGACTGCCCCAGGTAAGACTTGGGACTGCCTCAGGTAAGACTTGGGACTGACTCAGGTAAGACTTGGGACTGACTCAGGTAAGACTTGGGACTGACTCAGGTAAGATGACCTACGTGTAGATGGGACTACTGTCAGATTTAAACCAATAGGCGTACGTACTGTAACTAACAAATCAACTATATGTGTTGTATTGTGTTGTCATGGTAACTTCTAATGATGCCATCGTTGTATATTTGTATTCTACAGGTGCCGTAAATAAGTTTTTGTCATGGAAATTCTTCATTCCAATAAGTAGATTGGTTTATTGTCTGTATTTGATCCATCCTATATTAATGATCAAATTCCTACTGGGGAGTGAAAACCAAATTTTCGTGGTTGATATTAACTTTGTAAGTAATAATCTATTTTTAGTTTATAATTTGAAAAGTGGGTTAATAGTATAAGACTAGTGACTCAGTATACTACCTGGATACTACCTCATAATATACACTTACATGTTTATACTTTTTTAAAAAAAATACGACTAACTGCATCTCCATTAATAGAGTCAGCATGATTGTGTCAAATGGCAACTCAGTGATGTAAATATTGTATTTAGTACATTACATACATACATACATACATACATACACATACATACATACATATATACATACATACATACATACATACATACATACATAGTAGTCCTCACATAGCATAGTATGCATTATAAATAAAAAACCTTTCAGTTTAAACAACTTCGAATTCTTTCAACAAAACATTAACATTTACATGATTCCATGAAGACAGACATTCCTACCAGTTTAGTAGAACAGATAGTTTCCCATCATGCTTTGTTTTAATTGTAATTTATCAATTGTTTTATCTTTCAGCTATATCTGTTTGTAGGTCACTTGATCTTTGGTTTCTTCATGGCGTTCTGGCTTTGCCTCATAATAGAGCGGCCATTCATGAAACTTGAACGGCTCATGTTTGGTCGAGACCTACGAGACGAAACCAGTGGCTAAGCATGCAGTTTAAAAATATGACGTCATACCTTGTTCTCATCACATCTCCATCATAGTCTTGAATGTGACGTCATCACACCTCCATTGTAATCTTTTATGAGACATCATAAATTGTCACTATCACACATTCATTGTCATTTTCTGACGTCATCGCTCCCTTATAGATATTCTATACTGATATTGTGTGATGTCTTGTTGTAAGTGTTCTCTATTGAAGTGAGTTGTATATTAGTAGTTAGTTGAATTCGTCCAAATTTGTACTCAATCTACAATTATACCTAAAATTGTATTTTTATTCTATTTTTGAAGGGTACAAACAATGCATTTTTTTATTTCTTACTTATATTGACTCTGTACATGACATTGGTAGCTTGTAACGAAGAGATCTTTCTCCACAACCATCTTATAGGTGTTGAATTGAAAAGGACCTTTACAGACGTCAACAATTTACTCCAATGATATCATTGTGTGTAGTATTATATAATATATCAATATATTATGTCCCATACTATCTCCGTGTACGTTGAGTTCTAGATCATAACCAATGCATACAACATTGTTTACTTATATTGTTTGTGGTAAATTAGTTGTTATTGTTTTAATATGGTGCATGTATTCCACTATTTTAAAATATGATAACGCTCTCAAAATCACGTGATTATATTGAGTATTAAACAAAGTTATCCAAGAATGCAATCATAGACCATGGTTGTAACTATGACAACACCTGCAACCAATGAGTTACACTCCATGGGTGTAAATGTGGTAATAACCTTCAACCATAGCTCCATGGTTTTAACTATGGTAACATATTCAATCGTAGACCAATGGTTGTAACTATGGTAACATATTCAATCGTAGACCAGTCGTATGGTAACTAATCCATCAAAGGCCAAGAAATTTTATTATAGTTGAATGCAATAAGCTAACAGTAAAATTTAGAAAATGATATATTTGAGAATTGTATATTTTAGTAAAACATTCTTAAATGCCTAGATACTTTGGTTTAGCGATAATAGAATTTTGCTTTCTTGTTTGTATCAGAGTTGTATCAATAATGATTTAAGCTACCATATCGAAGTGAGTGTAACAGCACTGTGTGTTAAATGTAAAACAAGTGAGAATTCTTTAATACAATTCACTATCGACCAATACCAAATAAATAAAATAAATTTTTGGTTTAATAAAGGAATGTTGAAAATCACAATGTGATTGACTGCAAATATTTATTAGTTTCATCACGTGATTAGAACATCCACTAAACGAAAAGTCATATTTGACCACGTCTTTCCACCCAGTGTTATTATTTTGCGGACCGACAGGCTGAACTGCGGGCCGATAGGCTGAACTGCATGTCAATTTGCGCGTCGTTCAAAACAACAGTTATTTGTATAAATCAACCAAAACAAATAAGTCTACAAAAAAATAATGACAAATGAATACATATACATGTAGTAAATAATTTTTATGAGCACACAAGTATTCAGTCAATACTATGGTGATCATCCCTACTATGATGCTGATTGCTTTAGTAATGACATGAATATATTAGTACAGTACAGGGAGCTGTCTTGTGACGATAATGGAGACATCCTTTTCTGTTCCTCAATGACGTAACTAGGGCCTAATTACTTTTGTAGTGTCATTGTCATCTTACTGTGGACAGGCTAGTGTGTGGAAGCCATTGTGTAACTATTTAGATTAATTTGATCGTAAAAGATAGATTTCAGACATAAACTTGACTTGATTTTATTCAAAACAACAAGAAACCACTTCCTATTAACAATAGGTAAAACTTTGAACTTTATCATCGACACTGGGTCACCAGTCAACGTTCTCAAAGAACACGACTTCATGAAAGTGAAAGATGATGTAAATATTCGACGCCATCATCGTCGCCGGTATAAAGTCTTTTTGATGGATGTATATGTAGTTATGTGAGTGGGTTGATATAGACAGACACACGAGACAGTGTGCTACTTGAATGGTTACTACGGTATGATACTTTATTCACATATGTACAGATGGATATAAGGATCAGTTACACTTTGATGAGGAGGTGGTATGTAGATGTTAAAGTCAATAGGACCACTTGATACTGCATGGGTATGTTAAAATGATTCGCATATGCCTCACCACGAATATATAATATCTGCCATTTTGTCCACTTCGTAATTCTGTGAGTCTACATATTACGGTAAATTGAATACAGTCTACCACAGACCAGTCTGTGAGTCTACATATTACGGTAAATTGAATACAGTCTACCACAGACCAGTCTGTGAGTCTACATAATACGGTAAATTGAATACAGTCTACCACAGACCAGTCTGTGAGTCTACATAATACGGTAAATTGAATACAGTCTACCACAGACCAGTCTGTGAGTCTACATATTACGGTAAATTGAATACAGTCTACCATAGACCAGTCTGTGAGTCTACATATTACGGTAAATTGAATACAGTCTACCATAGACCAGTCTGTGAGTCTACATATTACGGTAAATTGAATACAGTCTACCATAGACCAGTCTGTGAGTCTACATATTACGGTAAATTGAATACAGTCTACCATAGACCAGTCTGTGAGTCTACATATTACGGTAAATTGAATACAGTCTACCACAGACCAGTCTGTGAGTCTACATAATACGGTAAATTGAATACAGTCTACCACAGACCAGTCTGTGAGTCTACATATTACGGTAAATTGAATACAGTCTACCATAGACCAGTCTGTGAGTCTACATATTACACTTAAGTTCGTCTTGTTCACACCAATCTTCATTTACTTCCATTACATATCATCAAACTATCACAGAAGTAGTACAATCGACAAGTATCTAGTCTTTGGGTTGAAGCAATTATGGAAACAAATTAAAACATTTTTAAAAAATGTAAAAAATTGCATTACGTGTGAAACACGTCGGAATTGTTAGAGAAATGAGGTGAAAATTAAATTAAATTAATATCTTTTTTCACAGTCTGTATTTTACTCTTATTTAAATTTGTTCATTTTCACTCCTTTGAACTTTTGAACCCTGTTAATGCATACATTGGCCAAAATTATATGTGCATGAGTATGATAGCGTTATAGCGCCAACGACGGTAAGAATCGGAGAGGGAACCTGCAGACCATCCTCTTTGCATATTACCCGGTATAATTACTGTGTAAAGTATAAGTCAGTAGAAGGTTAATAGTACGATGTTGATATATACTCAGACCACTATAGTCTACAGTTGTCTGAGATATATACAATGTTTCCAAGCTGTTTTGTTTTGTTTTCCCAAAGTGATGAACTGAAACTCTACACATCATGTTAAAATCAAAAGTCATACGAGTACACAATAATCGATGCATAATAAGAGGATAATTTAAAGCATAAATATCTACACCCCTTGGCCTATCCTCTTGCCGTAGCTTAAATGTTAATGTACTGGTATTTCATTTCTCTTTGCTGGCTAGTTGACTATTATGAAACTGAGGGACTTCGCAAACAAAACTATTTGCATCAGATCTGAGTCAGTGAATTCTAACTGCATAGGAGGCGAAATCAATAGTTCAATGTTGGATAAAGCAAATATAAATTCTTTTACTTTAGTTGAGGTGCACGTGGGGTGGGGTTGTGGGGGTGGGGGGTTGTGGGGATGGGGGATTTGAACCGTTTTAGTTCTCATCCTACAAAACCAATTTGATGGATATGTTTTGTACCCCTAAATATAAATATTACTTTAAAAAATGTCGTCAAATTGAGAAACGGAAGAATTTTAGCTATAATAAATGCATGGTACTAAAGTACAGTAAAAGTGTCAACAAAAGAACTATTTTTCCTTGCTACACATTGGCTTTACATACATCGCGCTACATTCTACTACATACCGATTTGAAAGCGATTGTGCTGTCTGAAACATTTTCAATTTTGCCAATTTAGTTAGAAGGGGTGGGGGTGGGGGTCTGAAACCTAACTAAAACAATTTAGTTGTTTATCCTGCATTGAACTATTGGTCTCTTCCCACCCATGGATTACTGGAATCTCATTATTTTCGTACAAGTGTACTCACCAGGAACCTGTCGTGAACTTTTCGCGATCCATGGTTCCGGGTTTAGTGATAGGGACGTACTTCTGAATTTGAAATGTAATGGGAGGGGGGGGGGGCGCCAACAACCATGACCCCACAGCAGGACAATACAACAAAATACATAAAAAAAGTTCATCATGGATCTCGTGCAGTTTTGTATATAGAAGGCCTTTTTTCCCTTTTCAAACCTTCTACAAAATCGATGTCTGGCTGATTTAAAATCTCTGGAGGCGGACAGCCACGACGACAACTGCTCAATTCACCAATTTCACAAAATTTTGTCCACACATTCTTTACTGTAGTGTCGTGGACAGACATTTTCTCTGCCACTTTTGAAAAACTAAGTAGTAGACACACTCCAGTTGTTTTGTTGCATCCACAAACTTCCAATCCGTAACTACTTGTTGACGATAGTCTTCACTTAAGGCTTTTTTTTCCCGTAGAACTGTGTAGAACCGTGGAGGTAGAACTGTGTAGAACCGTGGAGGTAGAACTGTGTAGAACCGTGGAGGTAGAACTGTGTAGAACCGTGGAGGTAGAACTGTGTAGAATCGTGGAGGTAGAACTGTGTAGAACCGTGGAGGTAGAACTGTGTAGAACCGTGGAGGTAGAACTGTGTAGAACCGTGGAGGTAGAACTGTGTAGAACCGTGGAGGTAGAACTGTGTAGAACCGTGGAGGTAGAACTGGGAAAGTACGTGACAACCGGATTTGACGACTTGAAGTACAGTCACGTGATGTTATTCGAGGTCCAGGTGACACTAATGGATATCTATGATATTTATCTATTTATTTATTTATTTTTTTTATTTATTTATTTTTTTTTGGGGGGGGGGGGGCTGAAGCTTGTTCTGTTGACGGACAACCAGCCCTAGCACCTGGCGACACAGTTGTAGTTGACAATGCACCTATACACGTTATGAAGGTGAACTACTTTTGGCCAATTTGACTTGAGGACATTGGGATTGAACTTGTATTTTTACCAAGGTACTCCCCAGAACTCAATCCTATTGAGGAGGCTTTTAACAAATTGAAAACAATTTTATGTCAAGATTTCTACCACCCCATTATAAATGTGAGGCTATCACAACCATCACTGCTCATGATACGATTGAGTTTGCCAGAAATACCAATTACCTTATAATATAAGTTGTGTACATGAACCTTCTAGTTCACGAAAGACATTGACGTATTTATTTATTTAGTGTTAAAAACAAATTTTAAGCTATATTCAAAGTAATGAATAAATATTTGTCCGGAAAACCCATGTTCTCTGATGTTATTCAGCGCAGACTGGAATATTGCTAGTGTACTGTTGTGAGTTTAATATCTTGCTGCGTGTTGTAGCCATGCATAGCTGAGAAAAATTTGCTTGCTCTTTGCAATCAGAGGAATGAGACGAGTTTCATGTAATAACATGATGTCCAATGCACTTATTGTACTAGTATAACCTGTCAAAGAATACATGTACTGATTTAAAATATTGCATAAGCCTACTAATGATCGAATTCGGCTTTTAGCGCCAAATTCAAAAATAATCTCTAAGCGTTCACTTGAATTTTATGTTGCATCATGACTAACTTTCACAGACATAAACAAACTGATCAGAGAGTCGCGTCAACCTACATCAGACAAACCCGGTGTTGTTTTTGTATCGATGTTTGTCAGTTCGTAGTGATAAAAAGTATACTTTTTTCAGCAACTTCAAGGCCAGTTTCCATTGTCCACCACTGATTCATGGGTTCATGTACACGTCTTATATTACAAGGTAATTGGTATTTCTGTAAAACTCAATCGTATCATGAGCAGTGATGGTTGTGATAGCCTCACATTTATAATGGAGTGGTAGAAATCTTGGCATAAAATTGTTTTCAATTTGTTAAAAGCCTCCTCAATAGGATTGTGTTCTGGGGCGTACCTGCCAAGTGGCTGTTGTCTGCCATCGAAAGTGAATTGATCTATTCCGAACATAAGTTTATGAATTAATCCATATACCCAGTTACTTATGACGATTGTGGGCACACATAACGCTGTTATTGTGTACACACACAATTGATTCAATTCAAATATGCAGATAATTCAATTCAAATATGCATTCCTCATTCGCTGATCTGAAATTACGCGTCACGTTCTCCATACACACTGAGAACCATGTAGCTTGTTGTAGAACCACGCTCAGAAAGATTGTTACGTGTTAAAACTCGACCACATTTGATTTTACTGTGTTCCTAGATTCATGTTTTCAAATTGATTAAATCTCTAATAGATAAATATAGCATTTATCTTATACAAGGCTGAACTAAGTCTGGTATTTTTCACAGGTTTTCGATGGTATGTATGCATGTATGTATGCATGTATGTATGTATGTATGTATGTATGTATGTATGTATGTATGTATGTATGCATGCATGCATGTATGTATGTATGTATGTATGTATGTATGTATGTATGTATGTATGTGTGTATGTAATGTATGTATGTATGTATGTATGTATGTATGTATGTAATCATAGCTGCCAACTATACATGTGTACACCTGTTGTGTTGTTGGTTTAGGGACATGCTTGACATTCTAAAGCGATTACGTAATTTCTCATAAATAAGGAACACTTTCAATGATTCAATTGTGTACACTTTCTACAGATCGATAAAGTGAGTATACATCATTGTTGTAGTATGTATTAAGAAATACCACAGGTTGTCAACAACCATTGTATCATGGATGACAGAGTAAACACTGCAGAATGTATGATTCTATCAAATTCATTAACATCTGATTCCTCACCGTGCAATCTGTGAAGCAACAATTTGACGTATGAATTTTGTAATTTTTACTTTCATTATGATGTTTATCACTGGAATTGTCCAAATTATTGTACAGGGTTCGTTTAAGTGTGTAGTATGCACTCATACAACCTGTTTGTGACAGATAAGAATTTACAAGAGTAAAATGTGACAAACATGTCAGGGAAAGTAAATAATGAATTGGATTAATGACACCTTGCACAGCATGTTGGAATTACAGAGACTTGCATTAGGTTGCATCATGATCGTTTGATAAGAACAGTTTTATTGTCACATTTACAGAAGAATTTCAAGTCCCATCTGGTAACAGTATAATAGCTAACTCATATTTACAGAAGAATTCCAAGTCCCATCTGGTAACAGTATAATAACTAACTCATATCTACAGAAGAATTTCAAGTCCCATCTGGTAACTGTATAATAACTAACTCATATTTACAGAAGAATTTCAAGTCCCATCTGGTAACAGTATAATAGCTAACTCACATTTACAGAAGAATTTCAAGTCCCATCTGGTAACAGTATAATAGCTAACTCATATCTACAGAAGAATTTCAAGTCCCATCTGGTAACTGTATAATAACTAACTCATATTTACAGAAGAATTTCAAGTCCCATCTGGTAACAGTATAATAGCTAACTCATATTTACACTATAGCTATAGCATACTGAGATTACAATAAAACGTACGTGGTGTAACGTGCAACAACGACAGGAATCATCACTGGTACCTCGAAGCTTGAATCAATGTTTTGCACAAGTTTTCATAATAAGTTCTCCATCACGTGACTACCATATTTGCTACAGTTGGCTTTCATACACACCATTGATGTTTTAAGGATAGATACACAACCCGGGTACACACCCAGGAGCATTCTACGTTGTACAAACAAGAATGTACTCACAACAAGATGCAGTCACCGGCCTATGGAGGTCAAGTGTTGTCTCAATATTGATACACTAAACTACACTACCAACTGACATTCATCAGGGTCTATTGAACTATGGATTGTTTGGCAAACACAATGTAAACTGTTCTGCAGGGATCGCTACTCAAGGAAATACACGGAGTATGAAATTAATAGATTGTGACTTGTACTTCGTGACATCACATCTCTCACTCACTCACTCACTCACTCACTCACTCACTCACTCACTCACTCACTCAATAATGAAATCATAAACATACATACATACATACATACATACATACATACATACATACATGCACATACATACATACATACATACATACATACATACATACATGCATGCATGCATGCATGCATGCATGCATGCATACATACATACATACATACATACATACATTCATAAATTTAATTTGTTTTGCAAGTTCCCATATCCCTTGTGTGTAAACCAAATCAAAATTCCATGTTGTATGTTGGTCTACTGCAAGGCAGAATTTACCGCGGTCCTGGGGGTGAAGGCTGAGGCGAAAACATTTCAAAACAAATGTTTGCACCCCTCCCCCTTTTGCGCTGTCATAAAGTTTTATACACCCCAACGAAATAAACCCATATATTTATATGTGTAATTATTATACAATACTCCACACTTTTGAGAGAGCGAGATAGAGAGAGATATCGAGATATACAGACAGACAGACAGACAGACAGACAGACAGACAGACAGAGACAGACAGAGACAGACAGACAGACAGACAGACAGACAGACAGACAGACAGACAGACGGACAGACAGACGGACGGACGGACGGACGGACGGACGGACGAACGACATACATACATACATACATACATACATACATACATACATACATACATACGTACACAGACAGACAAACATGCAGATGGACGGACAGACGGATAGACAGACAGACAGACAGACAGACAGACAGAGGGACAGAGACAGAGACAGAGAGACGAACTAGCGATAGAGACAGAAAGAGGGGGACAGAGATTAAGGCATATACAAATTACAAACATATTCTCATGGCAGTCACCCGCCTCATCACATAATCAGAACTTAAATTTTATAAATGTATTCAGTAAATAATCCAACCTCAGGGTGGATTGTTTATTGTATGTATGTATGTATGTATGTATGTATGTATGTATGTATGTACGTATGTATGTATGTATGTATGTATGTATGTATTTATGTATGTATGTATGTATGTATGTATGTATGTATGTACGTATGTATGTATGTATGTATGTATGTATGTATGTATGTATGTATGTATGTATGTATGTATGTATGTATGTATGTATGTATGTATGTATTTATGTATGTATGTATGTATGTATTTATGTATGTATGTATGTATGTATGTATGTATGTATGTATGTATGTATGTATGTATGTATGTATGTATGTGTGTGTGTGTGTGTGTGTGTGTATGTATGTATGTATGTATGTATGTATGTATGTATGTATGTATGTATGTATGTATGTATGTATGTATGTATTTATGTATGTATGTGTGTGTGTGTATGTATGTATGTATGTATGTATGTATGTATGTATTTATGTATGTATGTATGTGTGTGTGTATGTATGTATGTATGTATGTATGTATGTATGTATGTATGTGTGTGTGTGTGTGTGTGTGTGTGTGCGTGCGTGCGTGCGTGCGTGCGTGCGTGCGTGCGTGCGTACGTACGTACGTACGTACGTACGTACGTACGTATGTATGTATGTGTGTATGTATGTGTGTATGTGTGTATGTATGTATGTATGTATGTATGTATGTATGTATGTATGTATGTATGTATGTATGTATGTATGTATGTATGTATGTATGTGTGTGTGTGTGTATGTATGTCTTAGTCCACTATACTATTTCCAAATATTTGCATCAATTAAAGTCCCCAATCACTTAGTTTAATCAACACACAGCAAAGACTTGCCGGACAGTTATTGCTACAAAATTAGCCTATTCAGTAAGTATATCTTGGGTCAATTTTTTAACACAATCGATCGATTATGTCTAATTAATTTCTGTTGTTGTTGATATCAATGTCTGTTTCCTCTGACTAGTAGCGTGAGACAAAATCTTTGCATACCTTATGTATGCTAATTTATACAATTATCTATGCCCAACTCTCAATCACATAAAGCTGATTGAATACGTATATATTTGCCGTTGATTAGCTGGTCTTACCAAACATCTCACTAATACATACATTGTGATAGTGGTGATAATGTGGGCTTACTTTGCCCATAGACAGTTGGTAGACGATCCATACTTTACCATAAGAAAACAAAAACTATTTGTAAAACTTTACAGATCGCCATTTTCAGTGCCAAGGTTTGAACAGTAAATAGGTAAATTCTAACCCACATCGCTCGACTAAACATTTGCTTTCTTTGATATTTTTCGGCAGTTTCCTGTCCTTCTTTCTCGAGCGTCTATGGTGACAATGACGCTGATCATTTGTTATTTCTAACCATCTCACAAATCTCAGACCACAAACTATTTTTAGTCGTCTGAGAACAAATACATGTATAATCCAGGCAGGTATAAGCCAACCCCACTATCCTACCATGCATAATCTAACGATACTATAGTAACAGTGGTGACAATACATTAATTAATACAGGGACTATTTATCACACTCAACTTGACTAACAATAAACATGGTATCCCGGGTAGCATTGTATTGTTGTACTTTCGTGGTACATGTATCAGTAGTAGATGATCACGTGACAGTTAGATGAATTGTTACCAAGATTCAGCTTATCTAATTCTCATTATTGAAGAGATTACAAAGGGCAATGACGTTAATCCTTCTAGTCATTGATTGGTCCGAGTCAAAAGAGAAAGTAATTTAAATTAAGTGAAGTGGTTATATCACATCAGTGTTTGAGTTAACAACCATAAGGTGTGCAGACTGCTAACAAACTTACGCTGCCATTTATAAATCTGGTATTTTCTACTTTTTGGAGAGGTACGTTGGTTTCTTTATCAAAGACCACTTTATCAGTATAGTTTATATTTACGTTATGTACATCTTTCAGTGTCTAATGACCGTCACAGTCATTGGATTGTTCTCACACCCAGTCGTTGTCATGGAGGTTATCATATCAACAAGCACGAATACCTTACTGGGGATCTGTGCATGTTTGACATATCGATTAATAGTCCCGTCAGTTATGGAATGCTGTATTTCATTTTGGACACCATTAGTCAGAATAGAATCCTTAGCAAGATGCGCCTGCAAATAAGACGATCGATTATTATAGTAAAATAAAATCATGTCGCTAACCGTTGTGTCGGTGGACTGCCCCTTGGGAATGCATGTTCTACGACGGTTATTTTATTTGTGGGGCCGGAACGTCCAGTCTTTACTACGTCCAATCCAGTTAGAAACTTTTACGTGGTGGGGCCGGAACGTCTTCCCGGTAGTGCCGGAACGTCTTGGGACGGAACGTCTTGGGGCCGGAACGTCCTGTATGCAAGAAATGAACACGATGGCAACTTGTCACTAGTAACGTAATCTGCTTTAGTTATGTTCTATAATACCATGTCAGCTACTGTTACAACTGTATATTTTAACCAATATATATTCCGTAATGTGGTAATATTGCCATATATTTGCAGTTTTTGAAATGGACTTAGATGATGCTACTTGTTAATCGATTCATAAATACCCTCTATGCGTTAATTTGTAGAATGTATGATTTAGTTTTGTAAAGGGACTTGGTTGAAGAAACTGCGGCATGGAGTGTAGTCATTGATAAGTTACGTCAAACAAAATTTTTAAAAAAAAGTCGAGGGCAGTGACAGTTGTGAAGATGTCATGTATGGGTCTATTAACATGACATAATGGTATTCTGCATTATTGATGAATGCACGTAATCACTTTTTTCAACGGTTCACACTTCCCTCTATTGTCTGTGGCTTATGCAACAGTTTGTTCGATTCGTTTGCGATTGTCATGGTTCAGCCCACAGATAAGTAACGATCTGTTTCAGACTTGTCTGTGTTCAGACTTAGTTGTTGTCTAGACAAAACTTGTAAGACGCTAACGCATATGTAAGGGTTAATGTATTCAAACAACAATTCAGGGAAAATATGTGCCACACTATAGAAATTAAATGGCGACTGTGTATATAGTGAGGTCTGTGGTGATTTTTACTCCTTTACTTTTAGTTTCTATACCAGTGACGTCACTGGACCCCACCCCGGTGTAAGTGAATTGAAAGTGAACACGACGTTGATAACTGTCGTAAGGTTTCACAATTCTCTAGTTGCCAAGGAACGCATTTTTGTTGTGTATCTATCGTTAGGGCATGTTTTAGGTAGAATTGGAATGTTTCCAAAACAATAGATTGTTAACTCCCCAGGCCAGTAGTTATCCCAGTTTCGTAATTGTAAACCGACATTCACACATGTCCATATCACTATTCTCATCTATAGAAATCACAGAAGCTTAATGAGTTTTTAATTTTGATGGGGGAAAAAATCAGAGGAATTGTCCAGATTTTTTAAAACTTGCATTGAAATAAGTGGCTGAGTGTTTTATTGTGAAGCTGGTCAACTTTACTTGAATGACATAAAGTAAACCTGGAAGTTTAGCATTGCTTTGTCTTTAGTCTTAGATACAACCGATGTATCAGTCGTATCAATGACGTCACCAGTTTGGTACATTGTAATCATTTTATGTAGTTGTTTTGTTGTTGCTATGTTGGTGTTGCTAGGTAATCGCCAAGACACAAACAACAGCCTACGGAGTCGTCCTTCTTTCAACCCTGGATCTTCCATTGTTTGCGCTTTCTTAAATACAAAAGCCAACAACTCGGAGTAATGCGATCCGATAAATGGCAGAATTCCACAGTACAAATATGCATGTGTCCAAAATCTCAGAGTTTGTTTAAAATCGTTTTTTATATGTTTTAATAAATATTATATTTATTATCTCATAGATATGTTAATGACTTCTAAAGATTTGTACAATGATAATTTATTCATTACCCTATTTCACGTACAATTCAAGTGTATTCTATTCTGCACCGACTACGTATTGTCGCCATATTCGGCGTTATAGTTTTGTTCAAACACTGTGAAAGGGTAGCTTAATACAATACAATCGATTTTGAACTTAATTTACTTATAGGTTTAACACAATTACCGTTTCTTTCTACCAGGGGAACATATTTACATTTCAAGATGATGAAGACAATTGTTTTGTTTGTACTGGTCGCTGTGTCTATTGGTAAGTACAAAGCAGACACTCAGGTAGTTGTCAATGGGAGAGTGGTAATCTAGTCTATAACTCGATGCGTAATAAATTACATAGATAGAGAGTAAAACAGTGACACTTGCCCAACTGACGGTTATTACGACCAACAATCGTTAAAAGTTGAGCTACTATAAAAAACAAACGACAACACTTTTATAGGATTTACATTACAGGATTGGACTTGTTAATTTGATGGTCTTGTCTGTCAATGTTGGTATTTATTCTAGTCAAACACAGACAAACAATTGAATTTGTTATGAAGACAATTGACTTAGGTAATATTAGATGCCATTGTATGTTCTAAGGAATAGGACCAAATTAGTGTAACTCGTAGAATATACTAAATGTATTTAAATTAAGAGACGTTAGTCAATTCGATTAAACTTGGACAATTTCTGCTCAACAAAAAGGAGCACTGTACATCACAAAGGAAATATTAAAGAATGAAAAACATAATGTAGTGGAGAATGGAGATATAATGTAGTGGAGAATGGAGATATAATGTAGTGGAGAATGGAGATATAATGTAGTGGAGAATGGAGATATAATGTAGTGGAGAATGGAGATATAATATAGTGGAGAATGGAGATATAATATAGTGGAGAATGGAGATATAATGTAGTGGAGAATGGAGATATAATGTAGTGGAGAATGGATATATAATATAGTGGAGAATGAAGATATAATGTAGTGGAGAATGGAGATATAATGTAGTGGAGAATGGAGATATAATGTAGTGGAGAATGGAGATATAATGTAGTGGAGAATGGAGATATAATGTAGTGGAGAATGGAGATATAATGTAGTGGAGAATGGAGATATAATGTAGTGGAGAATGGAGATATAATATAGTGGAGAATGAAGATATAATGTAGTGGAGAATGGAGATATAATGTAGTGGAGAATGGAGATATAATATAGTGGAGAATGGAGATATAATGTAGTGGAGAATGGAGATATAATGTAGTGGAGAATGAAGATATAATGTAGTGGAGAATGGAGATATAATATAATGGAGAATGGAGATATAATATAGTGGAGAATGGAGATATAATATAGTGGAGAATGAAGATATAATGTAGTGGAGAATGGAGATATAATATAGTGGAGAATGGAGATATAATGTAGTGGAGAATGAAGATATAATGTAGTGGAGAATGGAGATATAATGTAGTGGAGAATGGAGATATAATGTAATGGAGAATGGAGATATAATGTAGTGGAGAATGAAGATATAATGTAGTGGAGAATGGAGATATAATATAGTGGAGAATGGAGATATAATGTAGTGGAGAATGGAGATATAATGTAGTGGAGAATGGAGATATAATGTAGTGGAGAATGAAGATATAATGTAGTGGAGAATGGAGATATAATATAGTGGAGAATGGAGATATAATGTAGTGGAGAATGGAGATATAATGTAGTGGAGAATGGAGATATAATGTAGTGGAGAATGGAGATATAATGTAGTGGAGAATGAAGATATAATATAGTGGAGAATGGAGATATAATATAGTGGAGAATAGAGATATAATATAGTGGAGAATGGAGATATAATGTAGTGGAGAATGGAGATATAATGTAGTGGAGAATGGATATATAATATAGTGGAGAATGAAGATATAATGTAGTGGAGAATGGAGATATAATGTAGTGGAGAATGGAGATATAATGTAGTGGAGAATGGAGATATAATGTAGTGGAGAATGGAGATATAATGTAGTGGAGAATGGAGATATAATGTAGTGGAGAATGGAGATATAATGTAGTGGAGAATGGAGATATAATATAGTGGAGAATGAAGATATAATGTAGTGGAGAATGGAGATATAATATAATGGAGAATGGAGATATAATATAGTGGAGAATGGAGATATAATATAGTGGAGAATGAAGATATAATGTAGTGGAGAATGGAGATATAATGTAGTGGAGAATGGAGATATAATGTAGTGGAGAATGGAGATATAATGTAGTGGAGAATGAAGATATAATATAGTGGAGAATGGAGATATAATGTAGTGGAGAATGGAGATATAATGTAGTGGAGAATGAAGATATAATATAGTGGAGAATGGAGATATAATGTAGTGGAGAATGGAGATATAATATAGTGGAGAATGGAGATATAATGTAGTGGAGAATGGAGATATAATATAGTGGAGAATGGAGATATAATGTAGTGGAGAATGGAGATATAATGTAGTGGAGAATGAAGATATAATATAGTGGAGAATGGAGATATAATATAGTGGAGAATGGAGATATAATATAGTGGAGAATGAAGATATAATGTAATGGAGAATGAAGATATAATGTAGTGGAGAATGGAGATATAATGTAGTGGAGAATGAAGATATAATATAGTGGAGAATGAAGATATAATATAGTGGAGAATGAAGATATAATATAGTGGAGAATGAAGATATAATATAGTGGAGAATGGAGATATAATGTAGTGGAGAATGGAGATATAATGTAGTGGAGAATGGAGATATAATATAGTGGAGAATGAAGATATAATGTAGTGGAGAATGAAGATATAATATAGTGGAGAATGGAGATATAATATAGTGGAGAATGGAGATATAATGTAGTGGAGAATGGAGATATAATATAGTGGAGAATGGAGATATAATATAGTGGAGAATGAAGATATAATATAGTGGAGAATGGAGATATAATATAGTGGAGAATGAAGATATAATGTAGTGGAGAATGGAGATATAATATAGTGGAGAATGGAGATATAATATAGTGGAGAATGAAGATATAATGTAGTGGAGAATGAAGATATAATGTAGTGGAGAATGGAGATATAATATAGTGGAGAATGGAGATATAATGTAGTGGAGAATGAAGATATAATATAGTGGAGAATGAAGATATAATGTAGTGGAGAATGGAGATATAATGAAGATATAATGTAGTGGAGAATGAAGATATAATATAGTGGAGAATGAAGATATAATATAGTGGAGAATGGAGATATAATGTAGTGGAGAATGGAGATATAATGTAGTGGAGAATGGAGATATAATGTAGTGGAGAATGAAGATATAATATAGTGGAGAATGAAGATATAATGTAGTGGAGAATGAAGATATAATATAGTGGAGAATGAAGATATAATGTAGTGGAGAATGAAGATATAATATAGTGGAGAATGGAGATATAATGTAGTGGAGAATGAAGATATAATATAGTGGAGAATGGAGATATAATGTAGTGGAGAATGGAGATATAATGTAGTGGAGAATGAAGATATAATATAGTGGAGAATGAAGATATAATATAGTGGAGAATGGAGATATAATGTAGTGGAGAATGGAGATATAATGTAGTGGAGAATGAAGATATAATGTAGTGGAGAATGGAGATATAATGTAGTGGAGAATGAATATATAATATAGTGGAGAATGGAGATATAATGTAGTGGAGAATGGAGATATAATATAGTGGAGAATGGAGATATAATATAGTGGAGAATGGAGATATAATGTAGTGGAGAATGGAGATATAATGTAGTGGAGAATGAAGATATAATGTAGTGGAGAATGGAGATATAATGTAGTGGAGAATGGAGATATAATGTAGTGGAGAATGGAGATATAATGTAGTGGAGAATGAAGATATAATGTAGTGGAGAATGGAGATATAATGTAGTGGAGAATGGAGATACAATATAGTGGAGAATGGAGATATAATGTAGTGGAGAATGGAGATACAATGTAATGGAGAATGGAGATATAATATAGTGGAGAATGAAGATATAATGTAGTGGAGAATGGAGATATAATGTAGTGGAGAATGGAGATATAATGTAATGGAGAATGGAGATATAATATAGTGGAGAATGGAGATATAATGTAGTGGAGAATGGAGATATAATGTAATGGAGAATGAAGATATAATGTAGTGGAGAATGGAGATATAATGTAGTGGAGAATGGAGATATAATGTAGTGGAGAATGGAGATATAATATAGTGGAGAATGGAGATATAATGTAGTGGAGAATGGAGATATAATGTAGTGGAGAATGGAGATATAATATAGTGGAGAATGAAGATATAATATAGTGGAGAATGGAGATATAATGTAGTGGAGAATGGAGATACAATGTAATGGAGAATGGAGATATAATGTAATGGAGAATGAAGATATAATGTAGTGGAGAATGAAGATATAATGTAGTGGAGAAAGAAGATATAATGTAGTGGAGAAAGAAGATATAATGTAGTGGAGAATGGAGATATAATGTAGTGGAGAATGGAGATACAATGTAATGGAGAATGGAGATATAATGTAGTGGAGAATGGAGATATAATGTAGTGGAGAAAGAAGATATAATGTAGTGGAGAAAGAAGATATAATGTAATGGAGAATGAAGATATAATATAGTGGAGAAAGAAGATATAATGTAGTGGAGAAAGAAGATATAATGTAGTGGAGAATGGAGATATAATGTAATGGAGAATGAAGATATAATGTAGTGGAGAATGGAGATATAATGTAGTGGAGAATGAAGATATAATATAGTGGAGAATGGAGATATAATGTAATGGAGAATGGAGATATAATGTAGTGGAGAATAAAGATATAATATAGTGGAGAATGGAGATATAATGTAGTGGAGAATGGAGATATAATGTAGTGGAGAATGGAGATATAATGTAGTGGAGAATGGAGATATAATATAGTGGAGAATGAAGATATAATGTAGTGGAGAATGGAGATATAATATAGTGGAGAATGGAGATATAATATAGTGGAGAATGAAGATATAATGTAGTGGAGAATGGAGATATAATGTAGTGGAGAATGGAGATATAATGTAGTGGAGAATGGAGATATAATGTAGTGGAAAATGAAGATATAATGTAGTGGAGAATGGAGATATAATGTAGTGGAGAATGGAGATATAATATAGTGGAGAATGGAGATATAATGTAATGGAGAATGGAGATATAATGTAGTGGAGAATGAAGATATAATATAGTGGAGAATGGAGATATAATATAGTGGAGAATGGAGATATAATGTAGTGGAGAATGGAGATATAATATAGTGGAGAATGGAGATATAATATAGTGGAGAATGGAGATATAATGTAGTGGAGAATGGAGATATAATGTAGTGGAGAATGAAGATATAATGTAGTGGAGAATGAAGATATAATGTAGTGGAGAATGGAGATATAATGTAGTGGAGAATGGAGATATAATATAGTGGAGAATGAAGATATAATGTAGTGGAGAATGAAGATATAATGTAGTGGAGAATGGAGATATAATGTAATGGAGAATGGAGATATAATATAGTGGAGAATGAAGATATAATGTAGTGGAGAATGAAGATATAATGTAGTGGAGAATGGAGATATAATGTAGTGGAGAATGGAGATATAATGTAGTGGAGTATGGAGATATAATATAGTGGAGAATGGAGATATAATGTAGTGGAGTATGGAGATATAATGTAGTGGAGAATGAAGATATAATGTAGTGGAGAATGGAGATATAATGTAATGGAGAATGAAGATATAATATAGTGGAGAATGAAGATATAATGTAGTGGAGAATGAAGATATAATATAGTGGAGAATGAAGATATAATGTAGTGGAGAATGGAGATATAATGTAGTGGAGAATGAAGATATAATGTAGTGGAGAATGAAGATATAATGTAGTGGAGAATGGAGATATAATATAATGGAGAAAGAAGATATAATATAGTGGAGAATGAAGATATAATGTAGTGGAGAATGAAGATATAATGTAGTGGAGAATGAAGATATAATGTAGTGGAGAAAGAAGATATAATATAGTGGAGAATGAAGATATAATGTAGTGGAGAATGGAGATATAATGTAGTGGAGAATGAAGATATAATATAGTGGAGAATGAAGATATAATGTAGTGGAGAATGAAGATATAATGTAGTGGAGAATGGAGATATAATGTAGTGGAGAATGAAGATATAATGTAGTGGAGAATGGAGATATAATGTAGTGGAGAATGAAGATATAATGTAGTGGAGAATGAGATATAAGAGAAAGATAATGTAGGAATGAAGATATAATGTAGTGGAGAATGGAGATATAATGTAGTGGAGAATGGAGATATATAGTGGAGAATGGAGATATAATGTAGTGGAGAATGAAGATATAATGTAGTGGAGAATGGATTGGATATAATGTAGTGGAGAATGGAGATATAATAGTGGAGAATGAGATATAATGTAGTGGAGAATGGAGATATAATGTAATGGAGAATGAAGATATAATGTAGTGGAGAATGGAGATATAATATAGTGGAGAATGGAGATATAATGTAGTGGAGAATGGAGATATAATGTAGTGGAGAATGAAGATATAATGTAGTGGAGAATGAAGATATAATGTAGTGGAGAATGGAGATATAATGTAGTGGAGAATGATGATATAATGTAGTGGAGAATGAAGATATAATATAGTGGAGAATGAAGATATAATATAGTGGAGAATGGAGATATAATGTAGTGGAGAATGGAGATATAATGTAATGGAGAATGGATATATAATATAGTGGAGAATG
>NC_135557.1:2498686-2576115 GCF_964340395.1 Glandiceps talaboti | reverse complement strand
CCCGTCAGTTATGGAATGCTGTATTTCATTTTGGACACCATTAGTCAGAATAGAATCCTTAGCAAGATGCGCCTGCAAATAAGACGATCGATTATTATAGTAAAATAAAATCATGTCGCTAACCGTTGTGTCGGTGGACTGCCCCTTGGGAATGCATGTTCTACGACGGTTATTTTATTTGTGGGGCCGGAACGTCCAGTCTTTACTACGTCCAATCCAGTTAGAAACTTTTACGTGGTGGGGCCGGAACGTCTTCCCGGTAGTGCCGGAACGTCTTGGGACGGAACGTCTTGGGGCCGGAACGTCCTGTATGCAAGAAATGAACACGATGGCAACTTGTCACTAGTAACGTAATCTGCTTTAGTTATGTTCTATAATACCATGTCAGCTACTGTTACAACTGTATATTTTAACCAATATATATTCCGTAATGTGGTAATATTGCCATATATTTGCAGTTTTTGAAATGGACTTAGATGATGCTACTTGTTAATCGATTCATAAATACCCTCTATGCGTTAATTTGTAGAATGTATGATTTAGTTTTGTAAAGGGACTTGGTTGAAGAAACTGCGGCATGGAGTGTAGTCATTGATAAGTTACGTCAAACAAAAATTTTTAAAAAAAGTCGAGGGCAGTGACAGTTGTGAAGATGTCATGTATGGGTCTATTAACATGACATAATGGTATTCTGCATTATTGATGAATGCACGTAATCACTTTTTTCAACGGTTCACACTTCCCTCTATTGTCTGTGGCTTATGCAACAGTTTGTTCGATTCGTTTGCGATTGTCATGGTTCAGCCCACAGATAAGTAACGATCTGTTTCAGACTTGTCTGTGTTCAGACTTAGTTGTTGTCTAGACAAAACTTGTAAGACGCTAACGCATATGTAAGGGTTAATGTATTCAAACAACAATTCAGGAAAAATATGTGCCACACTATAGAAATTAAATGGCGACTGTGTATATAGTGAGGTCTGTGGTGATTTTTACTCCTTTACTTTTAGTTTCTATACCAGTGACGTCACTGGACCCCACCCCGGTGTAAGTGAATTGAAAGTGAACACGACGTTGATATCTGTCGTAAGGTTTCACAATTCTCTAGTTGCCAAGGAACGCATTTTTGTTGTGTATCTATCGTTAGGGCATGTTTTAGGTAGAATTGGAATGTTTCCAAAACAATAGATTGTTAACTCCCCAGGCCAGTAGTTATCCCAGTTTCGTAATTGTAAACCGACATTCACACATGTCCATATCACTATTCTCATCTATAGAAATCACAGAAGCTTAATGAGTTTTTAATTTTGCTGGGGGAAAAAATCAGAGGAATTGTCCAGATTTTTTAAAACTTGCATTGAAATAAGTGGCTGAGTGTTTTATTGTGAAGCTGGTCAACTTTACTTGAATGACATAAAGTAAACCTGGAAGTTTAGCATTGCTTTGTCTTTAGTCTTAGATACAACCGATGTATCAGTCGTATCAATGACGTCACCAGTTTGGTACATTGTAATCATTTTATGTAGTTGTTTTGTTGTTGCTATGTTGGTGTTGCTAGGTAATCGCCAAGACACAAACAACAGCCTACGGAGTCGTCCTTCTTTCAACCCTGGATCTTCCATTGTTTGCGCTTTCTTAAATACAAAAGCCAACAACTCGGAGTAATGCGATCCGATAAATGGCAGAATTCCACAGTACAAATATGCATGTGTCCAAAATCTCAGAGTTTGTTTAAAATCGTTTTTTATATGTTTTAATAAATATTATATTTATTATCTCATAAATATGTTAATGACTTCTAAAGATTTGTACAATGATAATTTATTCATTACCCTATTTCACGTACAATTCAAGTGTATTCTATTCTGCACCGACTACGTATTGTCGCCATATTCGGCGTTATAGTTTTGTTCAAACACTGTGAAAGGGTAGCTTAATACAATACAATCGATTTTGAACTTAATTTACTTATAGGTTTAACACAATTACCGTTTCTTTCTACCAGGGGAACATATTTACATTTCAAGATGATGACGTCAATTGTTTTGTTTGTACTGGTCGCTGTGTCTATTGGTAAGTACAAAGCAGACACTCAGGTAGTTGTCAATGGGAGAGTGGTAATCTAGTCTATAACTCGATGCGTAATAAATTACATAGATAGAGAGTAAAACAGTGACACTTGCCCAACTAACGGTTATTACGACCAACAATCGTTAAAAGTTGAGCTACTATAAAAAACAAACGACAACACTTTTATAGGATTTACATTACAGGATTGGACTTGTTAATTTGATGGTCTTGTCTGTCAATGTTGGTATTTATTCTAGTCAAACACAGACAAACAATTGAATTTGTTATGAAGACAATTGACTTAGGTAATATTAGATGCCATTGTATGTTCTAAGGAATAGGACCAAATTAGTGTAACTCGTAGAATATACTAAATATATTTAAATTAAGAGACGTTAGTCAATTCGATTAAACTTGGACAATTTCTGCTCAACAAAAAGGAGCACTGTACATCACAAAGGAAATATTAAAGAATGAAAAACATAATGTAGTGGAGAATGGAGATATAATGTAGTGGAGAATGGAGATATAATGTAGTGGAGAATGGAGATATAATGTAGTGGAGAATGGAGATATAATATAGTGGAGAATGGAGATATAATATAGTGGAGAATGGAGATATAATGTAGTGGAGAATGGAGATATAATGTAGTGGAGAATGGAGATATAATGTAGTGGAGAATGGAGATATAATGTAGTGGAGAATGGAGATATAATATAGTGGAGAATGGAGATATAATATAGTGGAGAATGAAGATATAATGTAGTGGAGAATGGAGATATAATATAATGGAGAATGGAGATATAATATAGTGGAGAATAGAGATATAATATAGTGGAGAATGAAGATATAATGTAGTGGAGAATGGAGATATAATGTAGTGGAGAATGGAGATATAATATAGTGGAGAATGGAGATATAATATAGTGGAGAATGAAGATACAATGTAATGGAGAATGGAGATATAATGTAGTGGAGAATGAAGATATAATGTAGTGGAGAATGGAGATATAATGTAATGGAGAATGAAGATATAATGTAGTGGAGAATGGAGATATAATATAGTGGAGAATGAAGATATAATGTAGTGGAGAATGGAGATATAATGTAGTGGAGAATGAAGATATAATGTAGTGGAGAATGGAGATATAATGTAGTGGAGAATGAAGATATAATATAGTGGAGAATGGAGATATAATATAGTGGAGAATGGAGATATAATGTAGTGGAGAATGGAGATATAATGTAGTGGAGAATGAAGATATAATATAGTGGAGAATGAAGATACAATGTAGTGGAGAATGGAGATATAATATAATGGAGAATGGAGATATAATATAGTGGAGAATGGAGATATAATGTAGTGGAGAATGAAGATATAATGTAGTGGAGAATGGAGATATAATATAGTGGAGAATGAAGATACAATGTAGTGGAGAATGGAGATATAATGTAGTGGAGAATGGAGATATAATATAGTGGAGAATGGAGATATAATGTAGTGGAGAATGGAGATATAATGTAATGGAGAATGAAGATATAATGTAGTGGAGAATGAAGATATAATGTAGTGGAGAATGAAGATATAATATAGTGGAGAATGAAGATATAATGTAGTGGAGAATGGAGATATAATGTAGTGGAGAATAGAGATATAATATAGTGGAGAATGGAGATATAATGTAGTGGAGAATAGAGATATAATATAGTGGAGAATGAAGATATAATGTAGTGGAGAATAGAGATATAATATAGTGGAGAATGAAGATATAATGTAGTGGAGAATAGAGATATAATATAGTGGAGAATGAATATATAATATAGTGGAGAATGGAGATATAATGTAGTGGAGAATGGAGATATAATATAGTGGAGAATGAAGATATAATGTAGTGGAGAATGGAGATATAATATAGTGGAGAATGAAGATATAATATAGTGGAGAATGGAGATATAATGTAGTGGAGAATGGAGATATAATATAGTGGAGAATGGAGATATAATGTAGTGCAGAATGGAGATATAATGTAGTGGAGAATGGAGATATAATATAGTGGAGAATGAAGATATAATATAGTGGAGAATGAAGATATAATATAGTGGAGAATGGAGATATAATGTAGTGGAGATATAATGTAGTGGAGAATGAAGATATAATGTAATGGAGAATGGAGATATAATGTAGTGGAGAATGGAGATATAATATAGTGGAGAATGGAGATATAATGTAATGGAGAATGGAGATATAATGTAGTGGAGAATGAAGATATAATATAGTGGAGAATGAAGATACAATGTAATGGAGAATGGAGATATAATGTAGTGGAGAATGGAGATATAATATAGTGGAGAATGGAGATATAATGTAGTGGAGAATGGAGATATAATATAGTGGAGAATGAAGATACAATGTAATGGAGAATGGAGATATAATGTAGTGGAGAATGGAGATATAATGTAATGGAGAATGGAGATATAATGTAGTGGAGAATGAAGATATAATATAGTGGAGAATGGAGATATAATGTAGTGGAGAATGGAGATATAATGTAGTGGAGAATGGAGATATAATGTAATGGAGAATGGAGATATAATGTAGTGGAGAATGGAGATATAATGTAGTGGAGAATGGAGATATAATATAGTGGAGAATGGAGATATAATGTAGTGGAGAATGGAGATATAATGTAATGGAGAATGGAGATATAATGTAGTGGAGAATGGAGATATAATGTAGTGGAGAATGGAGATATAATGTAATGGAGAATGGAGATATAATGTAGTGGAGAATGAAGATATAATGTAGTGGAGAATGAAGATATAATATAGTGGAGAATGAAGATATAATGTAGTGGAGAATGGAGATATAATGTAGTGGAGAATGGAGATATAATGTAGTGGAGAATGGAGATATAATGTAGTGCAGAATGGAGATATAATGTAATGGAGAATGAAGATATAATGTAGTGGAGAATGGAGATATAATGTAGTGGAGAATGAATATATAATATAGTGGAGAATGGAGATATAATGTAGTGGAGAATGGAGATATAATATAGTGGAGAATGGAGATATAATATAGTGGAGAATGGAGATATAATGTAGTGGAGAATGGAGATTTAATGTAGTGGAGAATGAAGATATAATATAGTGGAGAATGGAGATATAATGTAGTGGAGAATGGAGATATAATGTAATGGAGAATGGAGATATAATGTAGTGGAGAATGGAGATATAATGTAGTGGAGAATGAAGATATAATGTAGTGGAGAATGGAGATATAATGTAGTGGAGAATGGAGATATAATGTAGTGGAGAATGAAGATATAATATAGTGGAGAATGGAGATATAATGTAGTGGAGAATGGAGATATAATGTAGTGGAGAAAGAAGATATAATGTAGTGGAGAATGGAGATATAATGTAGTGGAGAATGGAGATATAATGTAATGGAGAATGGAGATATAATGTAATGGAGAATGGAGATATAATGTAGTGGAGAATGGAGATATAATGTAGTGGAGAATGAAGATATAATGTAGTGGAGAATGGAGATATAATGTAGTGGAGAATGAAGATATAATATAGTGGAGAATGAAGATATAATATAGTGGAGAATGGAGATATAATGTAGTGGAGAATGGAGATTTAATGTAGTGGAGAATGAAGATATAATATAGTGGAGAATGAAGATATAATGTAATGGAGAATGGAGATATAATGTAGTGGAGAATGAAGATATAATATAGTGGAGAATGAAGATATAATGTAGTGGAGAATGGAGATATAATATAGTGGAGAATGGAGATATAATGTAGTGGAGAATGAAGATATAATGTAGTGGAGAATGGAGATATAATGTAGTGCAGAATGGAGATATAATGTAGTGGAGAATGGAGATATAATGTAGTGGAGAAAGAAGATATAATATAGTGGAGAATGGAGATATAATGTAGTGGAGAATGGAGATATAATGTAATGGAGAATGGAGATATAATGTAGTGGAGAATGAAGATATAATATAGTGGAGAATGGAGATATAATATAGTGGAGAATGAAGATATAATGTAGTGGAGAATGGAGATATAATGTAGTGGAGAATGGAGATATAATGTAGTGGAGAATGGAGATATAATGTAGTGGAGAATGAAGATATAATGTAGTGGAGAATGGAGATATAATGTAGTGGAGAATGGAGATATAATATAGTGGAGAATGGAGATATAATGTAATGGAGAATGGAGATATAATGTAGTGGAGAATGAAGATATAATATAGTGGAGAATGGAGATATAATATAGTGGAGAATGGAGATATAATGTAGTGGAGAATGGAGATATAATGTAGTGGAGAATGGAGATATAATATAGTGGAGAATGAAGATATAATGTAATGGAGAATGGAGATATAATGTAGTGGAGAATGGAGATATAATGTAGTGGAGAATGAAGATATAATGTAGTGGAGAATTAGTCCAGTCAATCTAGCGGAAAAAATGGCCGAACCCAAACATAATTGCAACAGAAATAATTTTTAGTGCATCTTGCTCAGAATTTTATGCTGAATAACATATCAAAAGTCTAGAAAAATCTAAGTGGTGGAACATGGTGAAAAATGACGTTTCTTAATTAGCATAATTAGTGATAAAATAATATTCATGAGATATCATTTGTTCAAAAAACCTATGCAAGTAACATGTCTATGGGTAGTTCTGAAGGTGAGTAATTACTTAGGAGTCACTTTATGATCGTGCAATCATTCCCATAGAATTAATATGTGTATTTTTAATTACTTTAATTAAGGACACTGATTACTTGTAACGTACAATAACTATAAATTTTTTGAACGCCCCTGTTAGTTGTATGTCTCTCATTAGGTATTGGAGTATTTGAATCCCTTACTCTCATTATTAAATAACTCCTCCCTTGTTGGATAAATATGCATGCTAAACAACTGTTAATTAGTGTAATTAAGATGTAAAACAATACATTAGTAAGCATACGTGATATTTTTTGTTCAATAATTATTGACGCTTGATTTTGAGTGAACATAACTTTTCATTCATCAAACCACTCCAAGGTAAGCTAAAGAATAGTTAAAGTTTCCTAATTAATTGATTGATTAATTAATTAATTAATTAATTAATTAATTAATTAATTAATTAATTAACATCAAGATGTTGAGAAGTTTTTTCGATTTAAAGTATGCAAGTAATATGTCTTTCGATAGGTCTTGACCTTAAAAGTCAGATGAACATCATTATCAAATTGTCAAACCTGAGCGGGAGTACCATTCATGGGTTGTTGGTTTTATAAATACATGTATTCAACCTATTAGACATTGTGTAAGGAGAAGATTCTGTTTTCATTATGTGATTTTATATCACCGTGTGTCCAGATGAGCGTTCAAAAATGATGTAGCTACACCATAATTATACAACCTTGACGATGGCAGTATCTGAGATGCTGTACTCTTAGACCTTTTTGTCTTCTTCCCGATAGTTTTGATATCTCTCAGAGAAAGAAATGCCCCTTGATTCTATCAATATTCTGTCACTGTTTGTTTACATAGGATCGTCTCCATATCTATAAATATGTCTTCTTTGGGTGGGTTTACCAGTGCTGCCCTTTGTCTTTCAATTAAGGCAGCACTGATTGACTTGTTTCTAGATCCTGTTTTACCACATACGTGCTATTATTAGTGGTACCGTTTTAGGAATAAGTTGTGATTATCTGCTTATCACAATTGGGTATTTTTGTAGTTTTCTTTATTTTCAGTCACTCTAAATGAACATATACTATATTTAAAAAGTACAATTTCTGTAGTATCAGTGTTTGTTATTTCTTGCGTTGTTGATACCTTTTGGTCTTTATGTTCAATTTATTTAAAAGTGAAAAAAAAACATGTTCACATTCTGTTCTGTCTCAAAACCTGCCAGTTGAAACTTTAATTTCTAACTATGAACTATGACATCCTATGAGTTATTGCATTACATTTTACAATTAAGTTTGGCTTTACTAGTTATTACTTGGCATGTTCTACCCTTTATATTTCGTTTAAAGCTCGATTACTGACAACATGATCTTCAGTTTGTACATTGAACTGTACCTTGTTTTTAGTAAAAGATATCTTTTCATATCTAGATATAAATTAGCTTAAACTTGAATCTTTTGAATTCCGCGCTATGTAACACGGACACATATTACTCCTACAGACAAGTATTCAGATGAGTATTATATACATTTGTACATTTTGTTACATCCCTCTGTGAATTGTTTGAATTCAGCTGTGTTTTTATTTCAATGTTACAAAAATATAGATATCATCTTTGAAAGGACATGAAAGGCAGCATTATAGGTCCATTTTTTTGCACATTACATGTATTATTACTACTGTACGAAACATAAGACGATTTTAGGTGATACAGGACATTAATAATTTATTTGGATGGGGCCCTTCCTCTATTATCTTCTTTGTTTTATTTCTGTACCATTACCAGTCATCTCACAGTTAAGTATCATTTTGAGTGCAAATCTCACTTCATCTTTAAAATTAATTTATTTAATATTTGAATATGTTACGACCACAAACTAATTTTATCTTTGACCTGGAAAAGTCATTTTTACTAATTCTGTATACTGCGACATCTCAAATATAGTTAATAAAAAATTGGCAAATTTGGCTCAGAAGATGCCTTCTGTACAAGGAATTCTTGGAAACAAACAAACTTTGGAGCTCCAAATCTATTTACGGGTGATCGCACGATGTCACAAAAGCTCGATAAAGTATATCTTCGTTCGTTTGGGTCTGGCATCAATGCGATTGCTGAACTTCATTCTTGCACTTCTAACCAAAGTTCGAAAACTTTCACAATCACGCCTTCAATGATAACTTCTATATTTATACTAAGATGTTCATAAGTTGATTAAAATTTACTTCTTATGTGATATACAACTGCTAGATTTCCAATATAGTATTTAATGTGTTGTCCTAAATGGACAAAGTTCATTTATTGAGCTTGTGAGATATATTATGCGATTGTCCTTTAATCCTTGCACAAACAAAGCTGATGATATGGTTTCAACAGATTTTTAACTCCTATTTTGTGTTTGAAAATGACCTCTTCTATTAAGTTCTAAGCTTTCCACGATTGTATAACTCTATAAGGGGTCGTGTGATGCAGAATACTATAGGCGAAACGTAGACCAAAGCTAATTGTAAGCAAAATAAAATATAGCTACAATAAATCGCCTTTGTAATATTAATAGTTTGGCTGATAATGACTATTATAATTATTTCATTTTTCTTTTATTAGTTTTATCATCTAACTTTATTCATATTTTCTGTGTTTGTGTTTACATTGTTACATAATCATCACAACCGGGAACCTTTGTTCTAATTCCAGATGACAATGCTAATTCTTACGAAATGATATTTAAAATTATCAATACTTTTGTTTGGATATCAGGGGCTGGTAAATGTTGCGAAGTACTTTAGCTTCCCTCATTTTGTTTTCAATTTCTACAAAAATATATGGTATATTTGTTTAGATTTCATTTGATTAATTTTTATTCAATTTTGATTCCATTTTGTGAGGGTGATTTAATCATTTTTTATTTTATAATTTCTTATTCCCCATAAAACACGTGCACAAGAACTAAGCATTTATCAACCATGCAGTGCCTATTTTTTAAATGAAAATTATTTGGTTTCCATAGAATCAGTGAGAATTTAAATCCTTTTAAAGTTTTGCCATTCAATTTTATGACAGGATTTTAAAAATGAAACAACTGAATTTGATAGCCTTCTTGACATGTCATTTGTTTCGAACAGAATTTTTACTGTATGTAATTCCTGTTATATCAGGCTAACCATTAAGTTTGACTAATTATTTGAGTCACTACATAAATGATTGCGGGCTAGATTGAATTGGAAGGCGATTGTCATGTCATTGTGGTAAATTGACACAAACAAGTGACTGATGATGTTACTTTCAAATTATATCAGTGTTTAATTAATTCATCTTTCTGCACTGTTAATAATAATATTTACAGAATTGAATCAGAAAGTTTGAAGATGGAAATGTGTTAAAAAAGAACAATATGATAAGAAAGAGATTGGCTGTTTAGTTTAGTGATGAGAATGATGAGGGGAATGGACATCTCATAATACTTTCATGTCCTTGTCGACTCTCAGTATAAGTACATCTTAATCTTGTGTTCCTCCTAAGTTAACAACTTGATATCAGTATGGTATGCGAGAACAATATGTACACATTAGTAGAGTGATACATTGGTATTAGAAGTACACAATGATCCAGTGATATAAGTAGTAACTTTTGCAACATTGTTGGTTAGATGCATAAAGATCATTATACCTATACTATTGGGTGGAAGTTTCAGGCAAGATGCAATTGTTAACATTTATTGCCTTGATTACTCTGTTGCATAATTACAAAACAGAAATATGAGTTATCAGACTGTCTTTGATGATATTAAAAGGTCCATTGTAGCCTATGTAATTTGTTATTTCAAGACCTTCCCAAAGACATATTACTTGCATGGGAGATTGATAAACCGTGCATATGCTAATTATGCTAATTACTAATTAATTAAGAATCTTTGATACATTTTACATGAAAAGTGTTTGATGATGACAAGCACGCTAAATTTATTTCCCACTGTACTGCAAATCAAATGATATATAACCTGCATACATTTGTGTTAAAATGTTATCAAATTTGAATATGCTGATTATAATTTTTCATAATTTACATATTAATTATGCTGATGAGATGTTGAATCATCATATGATGGTCCTAGTATGCTTTTTCACCCTTAGACCTATCCATAGACATGTTACTTGCCAGGTTTTATTGCGAAAACAGTATTTTAAGAATATAATATTCTCGCTAATTATGCTAATTAATAAAAACCTTATTTTCACCATGTTCCACCACTTAGATTTTTCTAGACTTTTGATATGTTGTTCAGCACAAAATTCTGAACAAGATGCACTAAAAATTATTTCTGTTGCAATTATGTTTGGGTCAAACCTTATTTTGACTGGACTAAATGGAGATATAATGTAATGGAGAATGGAGATATAATGTAGTGGAGAATGAAGATATAATATAGTGGAGAATGGAGATATAATGTAGTGGAGAATGGAGATATAATGTAATGGAGAATGAAGATATAATGTAGTGGAGAATGGAGATATAATGTAATGGAGAATGGAGATATAATGTAGTGGAGAATGGAGATATAATGTAGTGGAGAATGGAGATATAATATAGTGGAGAATGAAGATATAATGTAGTGGAGAATGAAGATATAATGTAGTGGAGAATGGAGATATAATGTAGTGGAGAATGGAGATATAATGTAATGGAGAATGGAGATATAATATAGTGGAGAATGGAGATATAATATAGTGGAGAATGAAGATATAATATAGTGGAGAATGGAGATATAATGTAGTGGAGAATGGAGATATAATGTAATGGAGAATGGAGATATAATGTAATGGAGAATGGACATATAATGTAGTGGAGAATGGAGATATAATATAGTGGAGAATGGAGATATAATATAGTGGAGAATGGAGATATAATGTAATGGAGAATGAAGATATAATGTAGTGGAGAATGAAGATATAATGTAGTGGAGAATGGAGATATAATGTAGTGGAGAATGGAGATATAATGTAATGGAGAATGGAGATATAATATAGTGGAGAATGGAGATATAATATAGTGGAGAATGGAGATATAATATAGTGGAGAATGGAGATATAATGTAGTGGAGAATAGAGATATAATATAGTGGAGAATGGAGATATAATGTAGTGGAGAATGGAGATATAATATAGTGGAGAATGGAGATATAATATAGTGGAGAATGGAGATATACATGTAATGTAGTGGAGAATGGAGATATAATGTAGTGGAGAATGATGATATAAATAGTGGAGATGTGTGGAGAATGGAGATATATGTAGTGGAGAATGGAGATAAGTTAGTGGAGAATGGAGATATAAATGTGAAAGTATGGTGAGTGTGAGTGTGGGGAGTGGAGATAGTGTGGGAGTTGGAGTGATGTGTGGTGTGTAGGAGTGAGTGTAGTGGGAGTAGGGAGTGAGTTGGGAGGGATGTAGGGTGTGTAGATATAATATAGTGGAGAATGGAGATATAATGTAGTGGAGAATGGAGATATAATATAGTGGAGAATGAAGATATAATATAGTGGAGAATGAAGATATAATGTAGTGGAGAATGGAGATATAATGTAGTGGAGAATGGAGATATAATATAGTGGAGAATGAAGATATAATATAGTGGAGAATGGAGATATAATGTAATGGAGAATGAAGATATAATATAGTGGAGAATGGAGATATAATGTAGTGGAGAATGAAGATATAATATAGTGGAGAATGGAGATATAATGTAGTGGAGAATGAAGATATAATGTAGTGGAGAATGGAGATATAATATAGTGGAGAATGAAGATATAATATAGTGGAGAATGGAGATATAATATAGTGGAGAATGGAGATATAATGTAGTGGAGAATGGAGATATAATGTAGTGGAGAATGAAGATATAATATAGTGGAGAATGGAGATATAATATAGTGGAGAATGGAGATATAATATAGTGGAGAATGGAGATATAATGTAGTGGAGAATGAAGATATAATGTAGTGGAGAATGGAGATATAATGTAGTGGAGAATGAAGATATAATATAGTGGAGAATGGAGATATAATATAGTGGAGAATGAAGATATAATGTAGTGGAGAATGGAGATATAATGTAGTGGAGAATGGAGATATAATGTAGTGGAGAATGAAGATATAATATAGTGGAGAATGGAGATATAATGTAGTGGAGAATGGAGATATAATGTAGTGGAGAATGAAGATATAATATAGTGGAGAATGGAGATATAATATAGTGGAGAATGAAGATATAATGTAGTGGAGAATGGAGATATAATGTAGTGGAGAATGGAGATATAATGTAGTGGAGAATGAAGATATAATATAGTGGAGAATGAAGATATAATGTAGTGGAGAATGGAGATATAATGTAGTGGAGAATGGAGATATAATGTAGTGGAGAATGGAGATATAATGTAGTGGAGAATGGAGATATAATGTAGTGGAGAATGAAGATATAATATAGTGGAGAATGAAGATATAATGTAGTGGAGAATGGAGATATAATGTAGTGGAGAATGGAGATATAATGTAGTGGAGAATGAAGATATAATGTAGTGGAGAATGGAGATATAATGTAGTGGAGAATGGAGATATAATGTAGTGGAGAATGAAGATATAATGTAGTGGAGAATGGAGATATAATGTAGTGGAGAATGGAGATATAATGTAGTGGAGAATGGAGATATAATGTAGTGGAGAATAGAGATATAATGTAGTGGAGAATGGAGATATAATGTAGTGGAGAATGGAAGATATAATGTAGTGGAGAATGGAGATATAATGTAGTGGAGAATGAAGATATAATGTAGTGGAGAATGGAGATATAATGTAGTGGAGAATGAAGATATAATGTAGTGGAGAATGGAGATATAATGTAGTGGAGAATGAGATATATATGTAGTGGAGAATGGAGATATAATGTAGTGAGAATGGAGATATAATGTAGTGGAGAATGGAGATATAATGTAGTGGAGAATGGAGATATAATGTAGTGGAGAATGGAGATATAATGTAGTGGAGAATGGAGATATAATGTAGTGGAGAATGGAGATATAATGTAGTGGAGAATGGAGATATAATGTAGTGGAGAATGGAGATATATGTTGGGAGAATGGGAGATATATTAGTGGAGAATGGAGATATAATGTAGTGGAGAATGGAGATATAATGTAGTGGAGAATGGAGATATAATGTAGTGGAGAATGGAGATATAATGTAGTGGAGAATGGAGATATAATGTAGTGGAGAATGGAGATATAATGTAGTGGAGAATGGGAGATATAATGTAGTGGAGAATGGAGATATAATATAGTGGAGAATGGAGATATAATGTAGTGGAGAATGGGGAGATATAATGTAGTGGAGAATGGAGATATAATGTAGTGGAGAATGGAGATATAATGTAGTGGAGAATGGAGATATAATATAGTGGAGAATGGAGATATAATGTAGTGGAGAATGGAGATATAATGTAGTGGAGAATGGAGATATAATATAGTGGAGAATGGAGATATAATGTAGTGGAGAATGGAGATATAATGTAGTGGAGAATGGAGATATAATGTAGTGGAGAATGGAGATATAATATAGTGGAGAATGGAGATATAATGTAGTGGAGAATGGAGATATAATATAGTGGAGAATGAAGATATAATGTAGTGGAGAATGAAGATATAATGTAGCGGAGAATGGAGATATAATGTAATGGAGAATGGAGATATAATGTAGTGGAGAATGAAGATATAATATAGTGGAGAATGGAGATATAATGTAATGGAGAATGGAGATATAATGTAGTGGAGAATGGAGATATAATATAGTGGAGAATGGAGATATAATATAGTGGAGAATGAAGATATAATGTAGTGGAGAATGGAGATATAATGTAGTGGAGAATGAAGATATAATGTAGTGCAGAATGGAGATATAATGTAGTGGAGAATGAAGATATAATGTAATGGAGAATGAAGATATAATGTAGTGGAGAATGGAGATATAATGTAGTGGAGAATGAATATATAATATAGTGGAGAATGGAGATATAATGTAGTGGAGAATGGAGATACAATATAGTGGAGAATGAAGATATAATATAGTGGAGAATGGAGATATAATGTAGTGGAGAATGAATATATAATATAGTGGAGAATGGAGATATAATGTAGTGGAGAATGGAGATATAATATAGTGGAGAATGAAGATATAATATAGTGGAGAATGGAGATATAATGTAGTGGAGAATGGAGATATAATATAGTGGAGAATGAAGATATAATGTAGTGGAGAATGGAGATATAATGTAGTGGAGAATGAAGATATAATGTAGTGGAGAATGGAGATATAATGTAGTGGAGAATGGAGATATAATGTAGTGGAGAATGGAGATATAATGTAGTGGAGAATGGAGATATAATGTAGTGCAGAATGGAGATATAATATAGTGGAGAATGAAGATATAATGTAGTGGAGAATGGAGATATAATGTAGTGGAGAATGGAGATATAATGTAGTGGAGAATGGAGATATAATGTAGTGGAGAATGGAGATATAATGTAGTGGAGAATGGAGATATAATATAGTGGAGAATGGAGATATAATATAGTGGAGAATGGAGATATAATGTAGTGGAGAATGGAGATATAATATAGTGGAGAATGAAGATATAATGTAGTAGAGAATGGAGATATAATGTAGTGGAGAATGGAGATATAATATAGTGGAGAATGAAGATATAATGTAGTGGAGAATGGAGATATAATGTAGTGGAGAATGAATATATAATATAGTGGAGAATGGAGATATAATGTAGTGGAGAATGAAGATATAATGTAGTGGAGAATGGAGATATAATATAGTGGAGAAAGAAGATATAATGTAGTGGAGAATGGAGATATAATGTAATGGAGAATGAAGATATAATGTAGTGGAGAATGGAGATATAATATAGTGGAGAATGGAGATATAATGTAGTGGAGAATGGAGATATAATATAGTGGAGAATGGAGATATAATATAGTGGAGAATGGAGATATAATGTAGTGGAGAATGGAGATATAATGTAGTGGAGAATGAAGATATAATATAGTGGAGAATGAAGATATAATGTAGTGGAGAATGAAGATATAATGTAGTGGAGAATGGAGATATAATGTAATGGAGAATGGAGATACAATGTAATGGAGAATGGAGATATAATGTAATGGAGAATGAAGATATAATGTAGTGGAGAATGGAGATATAATGTAGTGGAGAATGGAGATATAATGTAGTGGAGAATGAAGATATAATATAGTGGAGAATGGAGATATAATGTAGTGGAGAATGGAGATATAATGTAGTGGAGAATGGAGATATAATGTAGTGGAGAATGGAGATATAATATAGTGGAGAATGAAGATATAATGTAATGGAGAATGGAGATATAATGTAGTGGAGAATGGAGATATAATGTAATGGAGAATGGAGATATAATGTAGTGGAGAATGGAGATATAATGTAGTGGAGAATGGAGATATAATGTAATGGAGAATGGAGATATAATGTAGTGGAGAATGGAGATATAATGTAATGGAGAATGGAGATATAATGTAGTGGAGAATGAAGATATAATATAGTGGAGAATGAAGATATAATGTAGTGGAGAATGGAGATATAATGTAATGGAGAATGGAGATATAATGTAGTGGAGAATGAAGATATAATGTAGTGGAGAATGAAGATATAATGTAGTGGAGAATGGAGATATAATGTAGTGGAGAATGGAGATATAATATAGTGGAAAAAGAAGATATAATGTAGTGGAGAATGGAGATATAATGTAGTGGAGAATGGAGATATAATGTAATGGAGAATGGAGATATAATGTAGTGGAGAATGGAGATATAATATAGTGGAGAATGGAGATATAATGTAGTGGAGAATGGAGATATAATGTAGTGGAGAATGGAGATATAATGTAGTGGAGAATGAAGATATAATGTAGTGGAGAATGGAGATATAATATAGTGGAGAATGAAGATATAATGTAGTGGAGAATGGAGATATAATGTAGTGGAGAATGGAGATATAATATAGTGGAGAATGAAGATATAATGTAGTGGAGAATGGAGATATAATGTAGTGGAGAATGGAGATATAATATAGTGGAGAATGGAGATATAATGTAGTGGAGAATGGAGATATAATGTAGTGGAGAATGGAGATATAATGTAGTGGAGAATGGAGATATAATGTAGTGGAGAATGGAGATATAATGTAGTGGAGAATGGAGATATAATGTAGT
The DNA here is from genome assembly GCF_964340395.1 of Glandiceps talaboti. Taxonomy (NCBI): domain Eukaryota; kingdom Metazoa; phylum Hemichordata; class Enteropneusta; family Spengelidae; genus Glandiceps; species Glandiceps talaboti. The sequence continues at coordinate 2,559,035 of NC_135557.1, read as the reverse complement.
GGAGAATGGAGATATAATGTAGTGGAGAATGGAGATATAATGTAGTGGAGAATGGAGATATAATGTAGTGGAGAATGGAGATATAATGTAGTGGAGAATGGAGATATAATGTAGTGGAGAATGGAGATATAATGTAGTGGAGAATGGAGATATAATGTAATGGAGAATGAAGATATAATATAGTGGAGAATGGAGATATAATATAGTGGAGAATGAAGATATAATGTAGTGGAGAATGGAGATATAATGTAGTGGAGAATGGAGATATAATGTAGTGGAGAATGAAGATATAATATAGTGGAGAATGGAGATATAATATAGTGGAGAATGAAGATATAATATAGTGGAGAATGGAGATATAATGTAGTGGAGATATAATGTAGTGCAGAATGGAGATATAATATAGTGGAGAATGGAGATATAATGTAATGGAGAATGAAGATATAATGTAGTGGAGAATGGAGATATAATATAGTGGAGAATGAAGATATAATGTAGTGGAGAATGGACATACAATGTAATGGAGAATGGAGATATAATATAGTGGAGAATGGAGATATAATGTAATGGAGAATGAAGATATAATGTAGTGGAGAATGGAGATATAATGTAATGGAGAATGGAGATATAATGTAGTGGAGAATGGAGATATAATATAGTGGAGAATGAAGATATAATGTAATGGAGAATGGAGATATAATATAGTGGAGAATGAAGATATAATATAGTGGAGAATGGAGATATAATATAGTGGAGAATGGAGATATAATGTAGTGGAGAATGGAGATATAATGTAGTGGAGAATGGAGATATAATATAGTGGAGAATGAAGATATAATGTAATGGAGAATGGAGATATAATATAGTGGAGAATGGAGATATAATATAGTGGAGAATGGAGATATAATGTAGTGGAGAATGGAGATATAATGTAGTGGAGAATGAAGATATAATGTAGTGGAGAATGGACATACAATGTAATGGAGAATGGAGATATAATATAGTGGAGAATGGAGATATAATGTAGTGGAGAATGGACATACAATGTAATGGAGAATGGAGATATAATATAGTGGAGAATGGACATACAATGTAATGGAGAATGGAGATATAATATAGTGGAGAATGGAGATATAATGTAATGGAGAAAGAAGATATAATGTAGTGGAGAATGAAGATATAATGTAATGGAGAATGGAGATATAATATAGTGGAGAATGAAGATATAATATAGTGGAGAATGGAGATATAATGTAGTGGAGAATGGAGATATAATGTAGTGGAGAATGAAGATATAATATAGTGGAGAATGGAGATATAATGTAGTGGAGAATGGAGATATAATGTAGTGGAGAATGAAGATATAATATAGTGGAGAATGGAGATATAATGTAGTGGAGAATGGAGATATAATGTAATGGAGAATGGAGATATAATGTAATGGAGAATGGAGATATAGTGTAGTGGAGATATAATGTAGTGGAGAATGGAGATATAATGTAGTGGAGAATGGAGATATAATGTAGTGGAGAATGAAGATATAATGTAATGGAGAATGGAGATATAATGTAATGGAGAATGGAGATATAATATAGTGGAGAATGAAGATATAATATAGTGGAGAATGGAGATATAATATAGTGGAGAATGGAGATATAATGTAATGGAGAATGAAGATATAATGGATTACATTATCACAGTATACACTGTACTAGATATAGTAGATTGCATTTAAAACTAAAATCTACATACAGTTTTCATGTTTATGTATTTGTGTTTTTATTTATATCTGTAGATGTGGCAATGTCATTCTCATGCTACGAATGCAATGACAACTTTGGGTTTGTAAGTGGTGGTGAATGTGAAGTACCAACAACATCAACTACTACAGTTAACTGTACAAGTTCTTGCAAGGTACGTATGTAATAACTAACGCCTCACTGAGTGTAGTACCCCCTTGGGAGCTATTAGTACTGTGGTCTGAGATAATGACTAACCCCCGCCCCAAGACATAGTGACGTATTTCTAATTTGTAATGCTTGTAGGCGTTGAATTGTTTATAAGCTTTTCTTAGGATTTGAATATAAAACAGACACTGTGTATATATTCATAAACATACATTGAATGTCTTCAGTGTTATATCAAGAGAACCATTATTGGTTGATTCAGGGTCTATGTGGAGGGTCTATGGTTGATTAGGATAATACACCAGTGCCTACTTTACGTTGTTGCCATTTGTTTGTATCCCTAGATCGTAAGAACACACTACCAGTACGTGTCCCCTGCATATGTACGTTGTTTCAATTGTATTTGCTTTTCTTCTTAGGTCGTAAGGACATACGTGGCTAGTAGAGAGCCTACAGGCTACTATCGTGATTGTGACTCAGGTTGTACTGAAGCAGACAGTTATGCCGAAGTCCTCGGATTGAAAACAGGTTAGTAATAGAGGGACTGTGGGTTAGTGTATCACTGATATTAAGTCCTGCATATAATCACTATGTGGTCAGTCAGTTTTATAGTACACACACGTTAGTCATATTTTATATTAATCATGTTTACTGTGAAATGTGATGTGTGTACACTTTGTACATAGCCGTGCATTGTCTTAGAGCCTAGAGGGAGGGTTTTATGGTTGACATCCGTTCTCCAATTGACATAAATCGGCCTTTTTTAATTTATGCAAATAAAAAAAATTGCCCAACTCTGCCAGGATGGCACTCGCCAGATTCTTGTTCAGGACACTCTGGAGAAGAAATATCAACCATAAAGCCTTCCATCTAAACAATGCACGGCTGGGTGGCCTGGTAACAGGACTAACAGAATGTGAGTTGTACACACAAATGTGACGTGTACAGGTTGATATTTATCCCTAGCCTTGATTAAGTCTACTCTGTCTGAAAGTAATAATTGTTGTTGATTGGTCTGTGGTCTGTGATTGGTAGTCGGAACCACGTGATCTATTATATAGGCTAATAGTATAATAATATAATATATAATAAGAATGAGAGTTCTAGTGATATCAAATACATGGACATATTATGCAATTAATTAGACGTCAAACTCAAGTACTTGAAACAAATTGCTATTATGTGATACTACTCTCAGACTGTCAAAAGTCCAGGCAATCTATGTGTCCGAAGTCAGTCCAGACAAACAAATATTCTGTATGTGTCTGAAGTCAGTCCAAACAAAAATGTCCTCTATATGTGTCTGAAGTCAATTCGAACAATCAAATATCTTGTATGTGTCTGGAGTCAGTCCAGTCAATCAAGTGTTCTGTATGTGTCTGGAGTCAGTCCAGTCAATCAAGTGTTCTGTATGTGTCTGGAGTCAGTCCAGTCAATCAAGTGTTCTGTATGTGTCTGGAGTCAGTCCAGTCAATCAAGTGTTCTGTATGTGTCTGGAGTCAGTCCAGTCAGTCAAGTGTTCTGTATGTGTCTGGAGTCAGTCCAGTCAACCAAGTGTTCTGTATGTGTCTGGAGTCAGTCCAGTCAACCAAGTGTTCTGTATGTGTCTGGAGTCAGTCCAGTCAACCAAGTGTTCTGTATGTGTCTGGAGTCAGTCCAGTCAACCAAGTGTTCTGTATGTGTCTGGAGTCAGTCCAGTCAATCAAGTGTTCTGTATGTGTCTGGAGTCAGTCCAGTCAACCAAGTGTTCTGTATATGTCTGGAGTCAGTCCAGTCAATCAAGTGTTCTGTATGTGTCTGGAGTCAGTCCAGTCAATCAAGTGTTCTGTATGTGTCTGGAGTCAGTCCAGTCAACCAAGTGTTCTGTATGTGTCTGGAGTCAGTCCAGTCAACCAAGTGTTCTGTATGTGTCTGGAGTCAGTCCAGTCAACCAAGTGTTCTGCATGTGTCTGGAGTCAGTCCAGTCAATCAAGTGTTCTGTATGTGTCTGGAGTCAGTCCAGTCAACCAAGTGTTCTGTATGTGTCTGGAGTCAGTCCAGTCAATCAAGTGTTCTGTATGTGTCTGGAGTCAGTCCAGTCAATCAAGTGTTCTGTATGTGTCTAGAGTCAGTCCAGTCAATCAAGTGTTCTGTATGTGTCTGGAGTCAGTCCAGTCAATCAAGTGTTCTGTATGTGTCTGGAGTCAGTCCAGTCAACCAAGTGTTCTGTATGTGTCTGGAGTCAGTCCAGTCAATCAAGTGTTCTGTATGTGACGTCACTATAATATATCCCTCTGTTCCAAAATCTGTCAATTCTTATTTTCCTATTGTTTTGTTTCAGGAACAATCACTGCATGCTGTACTACCGAGCTATGCAATGGAGGTACAATTATTTTATTTTTCTATTGTTCATTATTTTATAACTCGTATTTTATTCACATTTGTCTCATTTACATTACGTCATACAAAACAATAGTTACCACTTCCGGTTACCACTTCCGGTCGACCTATTCAAGACAACACTGTCACCATCAACAACAACAACAACAACAACAACAACAACAACAACAACCATATTTGACTCGTTAAATAACAAGGTTAAAATATAAATTTCAAAATGATAGTCACGTGACGGGTGGATTTTGTTCTAAATGTCACAATAGTGATTTAACTATTTCTGTATATTTATTATGATAATACTGGATGCATATAAAGACGTGAGGGGGGGGGGATCAAAATGTAAATGCTGGAGAGAGCAGTGATCAATGTAATATTAATAGCAGAGCATTACAGACTGTACTCAAAGAATAAGGATGTTATAATAAGTCGTCACTCAGAGTTTCATGCTTCTTCCGCGATCATCAGGCGAGTTTAATTTGAGATTGTCAAGGTCGATATGTATACCTAAAATGACTGCGTATTCATTGCGTAACAAGATGGTCGGACTAAACTATTCCTTACGGGGAACATCCTTATTCCTTGGATTAAGTGTGTGTGTGTGTGTGGAGGATATATACTTTATGCAAAGGATAAACTAGTAAAAGTGATAATGGTGAAAGATAGCTTCAGTCTAGACTTCGTCTGCTAGTAGTATTTTCCCTGTCATAGTGACAGCATGAATTAAGTGTTGTCATGTGTACGTATACTCGACTGCAACAGCATCGGAATAACTTGAATGACGACTTTATTAAGTTAATGTTTTGTTATTGTTTTTATCACAGGTACAAGTCACACCATTGGTGCTGCTGTCGTCATGATGTCAGTCATCGTCACTGCTATCCTATTGGTCTAATATGACGTCAGTCATCGTCACTGCTATCCTATTGGTCTAATATGACGCCAGTCATCGTCACTGCTATCCTATTGGTCTAATATGACGTCAGTCCTCGTCACTGCTATCCTATTGGTCTAATATGACGCCAGTCATCGTCACTGCTATCGTATTGGCTGATATTAACATTTGTAATAGAGAATCAAATTTTTACAACCCTCCTTTATTTCTATTAATGTAGATACAATTTTATAATGATATTGCAATATAACTTCAAGCCCCTCACCTTTGACCTTTGGCATAGACTTTACTTGTAAATACGTCATAGCATACTGTTGTAGATGATTCTATATGCAGAGTATGACTCTACGTAATACGATACTATGTATACAAGTATCGTAAAACAAAATACAGTTTCGAACACAGATTTCTTTCGAGTAGTTTATTTACATAAAAATGTCAATGTTACTTAATTTATATTATTCTAGATCAATTCAGAAATATATCTTGCCATGTGGTTTCAAACATTTTATACAGATGAAATAATAGTACATACAAAGTGTAAATGTTTTGAAATCACCAACACACCAATTATCAGTTCTACTAAAGTATTTGTAACCAATGTCATTTAATAGGTGCACTCGTAATGACTAACTTTGACATCGTATTGTGTAATACCGAGTGTCACGTCTTTGCTTTTAGTGCTTCTCATCACACCACTTAACTGACTTGTCCATAAGTAAAGATTAGTTCTACAATGACATACTTAATTATTAACAGAATTCAACAGCATTGTCCAGATTAGCAAAATATATTTAGATGTAAAATACCAGGTTCCATAATAAGTCGTCATCAACAATGTAGAACAAGTTAGTTGGCTACATTGTTTATAAACTCGTCACGTCTTTAGTCGATGTAGAACAAGTTAGTTGACTACATTGTTTATAAACTGGTCACGTGTTTAGTCGGTATCAAACTACTTTAATATAAAGACTTGTCAATGTTTCAGAATGTCATCATCAACCTGTTTGAAGAGTGGAATAAAATATTGTAATGTACATTACTGGGTTTGGATTGTTTGCTCTATGTATTGTAACATGAATGTCCAATTACAACACAATGCTATACATTAATATAATATACCTAGTGATAATGCTGTGCCATGATTCGCTAGAATCAGTCACGTGATAGGAAAAATAGAATGACTACTTCCCTCGGGAAATAGTCCCATCATTTTTTACATGGTCACGTGACCACCGCGCGTTCACAGCAGGTCAAAATGGCAGCTTCTGATGATGTCGTCTGCCACCGCGAGTTCACAGCATGAGGTATATTATAAAACACATATTGCCTGGCCTATATTCGGGCTATAGCACCCGTTCATTACCCCTCGTGACTGTGACTTACCAGAATCACATGCTATTTCACTCGGCCTTTGGCCTCGGGAAATAGCATGTGATTCTGGTAACTCACAGTCCCTCGGGTGTAATAAACGGGTGCTATAGCCCTCATGGCCATGCAATATGTGTTCACTATGATACTAGGCTTATCAACACAATACTATACATTACTATAATACTAGGCTTATCAACACAATACTATACATTACTATAATACTAGGCTTATCAACACAATACTATACATTACTATGATACTAGGCTTATTGGGTTTAAATAATCCTCAAAACTATACTGAACTGGTCAACACCATGTGATTTGCGATTCGCATAAGGGATCGGACATTTGAGAGAGAGAGAGAGAGAGAGAGAGAGAGAGAGAGAGAGAGAGAGAGAGAGAGAGAGAGAGAGAGAGAGAGAGAGAGAGAGAGAGAGAGAGAGAGAGAGAGAGAGAGAGAGAGAGAGAGAGAGAGAGAGAGAGAGAGAGAGAGAGAGAGAGAGAGAGAGAGAGAGAGAGAGAGAGAGAGAGAGAGAGAGAGAGAGACGAGTGGCCCAAGTAAGAGAGACGAGATGTGTGGAGTTGAGTGTCTAAATCACATCTGAAGTTTATTACAAACTCTACAAGTTTACATAAGCTCTAAAACTACAAGTCAGGGGGTGTTCTCATAGAGAAGTGAATTACCGTTACATCTGTTTAATCGATCTAGAGACATCCGTTGTAAGGGAGTGATCAGTTTTTACGGCCGGGGGTGGGCCGGTAAATCATAGGGGGGGGCACCTCAATTTGGGACTCAAAGAAGGGGGGGTCATCATTTTTACGAGGTGAATAAAGGGGGGGGGGGTCACCTTGTTTTCAACTAAACAAAATCATGAGCCATGCTCCTGTACTTCAATGTCCATACATTTAATATCATAACTAGGCCAAAGCCCCCATGCTCGCACAGCTGGGTAGATTCATTTGTGACCAGCTGCCTCACAATGATATCAAAGATAGTGCCCTTGGCGTGGAGATTGCACATCGTACATAGAACTTGCATGCGTAGTCATTGTATCACAATGCATCCTTGGGTAAAACCACCAAAAAAACATCACTCAGTGTATAGGACACGCATGCGTACTAGTCATTGAGCCACTATGCTGCCGCTTGCAGGCACTGTGCGAGCTATTAAACAAAAAATGTATGTATATAAAATAAACCATAAACAAATAGCTATAAATATACATTCATAACATAAACTCTGTCTCTTGATACATCCAATACATATGGTATGGCATCACAACACTGCACCATGGCCACCTTTAAGCAACAGTTATTTGTTAGAAAATTGACTTCTCGCTATTGCACGCCATGAGTTGCATTGTGTCATCTTGTGGTACAAAAACTTGCATGTGTAGCTGTACATCTAAAACATAAGAAATGAAATACCTTTAAAAGATTTACTGGCTCTAAAATCTGTTCCTCCATTCACCTGAACATGTTGAATTGTGTACAAACATAACCAATTTTAGGACACTTTGAAATAATATGTGGCAAACACTGTGACTGAAAGTGCCTGACCCAGCCTGTGTCTAGATATTGGATATTCAATGTCCATGTATATAGTTAGTCTAGTTCCTATACATTTTTGTACATATAATGTATGATAACTACGATCATCTAATTAGAAGTTCCAAATTGATTTATGGTTGAGATCAATAGTTCAGTGTAGGGTAAAAACTAAATTCTTTTAGTGAGGGGTGGGGAGAGAGGAGGTCTTTTATAATGAAATCTGTTTTGTACCCCAATACAAACATTTCTAAAAATGTTAAATTGAAAAATGGGAAAAAACATTTGTTATGCATGGCTCTAAAATACATTATTGTGCCAATAAAAAAGCTATTTTTTCCTCACTACGTACTGGCTTTGTATTCATAGCACTACATGATACTACATACTGATTTAAAATTGATTGCTGTCTGCAACAATTTTACCAATTTAGTTAGAAGGGGTGAGGAAGGGGTTCTGTGGCCTTACTAAAAGAATTAGTTTGTTTGCCTACTGATCTCACCCCTAATATGTTGATTTATCATACATGTACAAACTATTCAACTGTTATTTGGCATAGCTATAGTACGAACTACATGTCTTATCAAAAATAACTTTTCTGTGTTTGTGTTTCACTTCTTCTCTGATACCTGTGACCATCACCAAGTTTAATACATGTTACCAGGGTACATGTGAAACCCCCTTTTGTCTTGCTATTGTTTTACACACCATAAACTACCAAGAAAGAAATATATTCCAAGGTGAACACAATATTAATCGGATTCTCAGAGAATATATATTATGTGAATGACTGATAAACAAAGTTATAAACACAGACTTGTTTGATGATGATCTAGTAAAGGGCTATTTACTGTAGCCAGAACTTCTATAGTACTGACACGATGCAAAGTTAGGAGGAAAATTAGATTTTACATCTCCTCTGGAATATCTAGTATCCACATTGAGTGACTGTATACTGAGAGTAAAATTTTGTCAGCAGATCATAATGTTACATTTCCTTGGTATTAGAGTGTATTTATTTTCAAGGCTATCATGTTGCCTGCAATATACTGGACAACATAGCCAGTAGTAAGTGAATTGAATTAGTAATCTAGTTTAGAAACTGCTGTAGTACAGAATACAATGTTATGACATTTTTAATTTCTATTTTGAAACCAATGACATTTTATCACATTTCAGTATTCAAAACCTTTCAAAATTATCAGCGTGGTCAATGAATGGGGGGGGGGGGGTGGAGTTTTGAGTCAGTGCCATGATTAAACTGAACAATTATGAATAGGACAAACAAGTGCCTTGAGGAGTGCAAACGTGTACATGCATGGAAAGCTGCAGTTGTGTTAAGTCTAAAGAAAACAATATATTGACTATATGATGTGAACATATCTTTATATGACGTAAACAATTTATTATATGATGCAAGTACATCATTATGTGTGACAGTTATTGACATGGGGTTACAAGTATATTAACTCCATTTATAATATTGTACTTGATAATTAGCTGAATTAATAAATATTAATAGTTCACTCAATCTAAGAGATATCCGAGAACTTTTGGTTACTAAACCATGAATATTTTGTACGTCCGTGAACAATCATACTTTTCATAAGGTTCCTATCTAAAGAGCTTTATACATGTGAAGCAATGGATTTGGGATAGCAATTTACCAGATACACTTAAAATTACTGAAAATGTAACATGTAAAATTAACTGTGCAGTGTGCGGTATCATGCTTTGAGAATAGAGTGTCTTTTGCAAGAACAAAAAGAGTGTTTTTTGTCAATAGATGGGGGGGGGGGTCATTGTGTTTTTTATTTGTCAGAGGGGTTGGATTGTTTTGTGAATGAATTGCAGGGGGGTCACTATTTTTAAGTACAACATGAACAAAAAGTCACCGGCCCACCCCGGCCGTAAAAACTGATCGCTTCCTAAGGATGTTTGAGGTTGGATGCACGGCATCAACCAAAGGAACTACATGTATGTATAAACTACATATTATAGTTAATAAAGGAAATTTCTATCATCAGCTCTTCATGATAACCGAGGACGATGCCTTGTGCAAACTATTACTGTCGGGAGTGGCATGATTGGTAATGAATATGACGTTAAACTAGTAATTAAAATAATTGACAGTTGATGGGAGGAGTTAAACTACACGTGGTTTCCAACATCCTCCCGCCCGCGAAGATTGAGCTACATCAGTCAAAGAATACAATGCAAAAAACTCTCAAAATTGTAGAAACTGTTACATGCACAGTTATAACCAAAGCAGCAAATGGTGATGGAAATGAAAATATCTCGTAATAACAATAAACATACATTACAGATTGAAATAGAAATTTAAATCGTGAGATAGAAATTGATGACTGTTCATTAAATGTTCATAGAGTTCATGATGACAGAATTGTCGACCAATCTTGGAGACGTTGACGGGCTTTAACAGCCGCTGCACGGACTGGTCTCGTTGTAGTATTGTCGTTAGTACGTGTAGTATCACAATCTGTATTGCTCGTAGTTGCGGTACATTCATTGTTCTCAGATTCAACATTTATTTCTAATGGATATAACTTTACTATTGGTCTACTAGTCTTGCCTGTGCGTGTTCTAATAACAGCAGATCGTACTAAACCATCATTTCCTACATTAAGCTTTTCAACTAAGGCAAGTGGCCATCTCAACCGTGGTACAGACTTGTCTTCCACAAGAACAACATCGCCCATCCGAATTTGATTTTGTAAGGCTCCCTTCCCAGAGATTCTATCTTTTTCACGTAATGTATTAAGATAATCGTGAGACCATCTCTTCCAAAAATGACTGTGAATTTTCGCCAAATGCTCAGTTCTCCGTTGGAGGTTTTCATGATTACCAAATGTTGGGTCATTAAGTTCGTCTTCATCACTTGTGTAATAAGGTAAAGGTGTGATGAGACGGCCATGAAGCAAGTGTGAAGGGGTTAAGGGTTGTAAGTCGTTAGGGTCGGCAGAAAGATAAGTAAGTGGACGGTCATTTAAGGTCGCTTCAATTTCAGTCAGAACAGTCTGTAATTCGTCAACTGACACAAAGGTGCGACCGAGAACTTTTCCGAGGGAAGTTTTCGTCAAACCGATAAGTCTCTCCCAGAATCCTCCAAACCAGGGAGCGCGTTTTGGTATGAAGGACCATTCAATGCGATGATTTGCTAAGTAATTTTGAACGGGTGTTGAATTCAATAACTTTCCGATTCGATCAGCAGCTGACAAATATGTGGACCCATTGTCTGACATAATTTTGCGTGGTAGAGAACGTCGAGCTGCGAACCTTCTGAAGGCGTGAAGGAAAGTTTCTGTTGTTAAATCCATGACTAATTCTAAGTGTATCGCCCGGGTTACGGTACACGTAAATAGACAAATGTATGCCTTTCCAGTACCGTAGCCTGCGGGGGGGGGGGGGCAAGGGGGGGGGGGGGCAGCTGCCCCCCCCCCGAGATTTTGGAAAAAAAAGAAAGAAAAAAAGCTACTTTTTGAATACATAGCGATGCTATTAAAATCGTTGTTTACGTGACGATTCCTAGCATGCGCGATTTCAATGGTTAGTTCACTAAAGTGACTGTACACTGACTCATGGCTAATATGTATCTTATATCGCTATTGTACGCTGGCTTAACTTTGAATTAAAATGTGTGCAGTTAAAAATTGTAACATTTTGTAGCAAATTATTTTTTTTTGCGCGGGAAAGTACAAAAGAAGTGCGCACATGCACTGTGTATTTTCTGCGAGTAACAGTAATTTTTAGTCTTGAAAGTCTCCGTCATTTGAAGATAGCAAGTCGCAATTATAATGTCAGCAAGTGAAACTCCAAAATAAAGACGGAAAAAGTCGTTCAACGTGAGGTAGCTTGCTATGCTGCATGCAGTGATTCGTGACTCCGAAGATCTCATTTACATTTTGTCAATTCCTTATATTAAACTATTTCATGCTGATAAAAACGGCAGATCTCTTTTTGGAATATTTGGTGGCCCTGAAAAACTGCTTAACTAGGTACGCAGTTTAAGATCCACTATTTGAGATCTTTCTTTCAACAATTGTGTTCAACGTTGTCTTTGGTTAAAATGTTGTTTGATATAATTATCTCATTGCACACTGACACTAGCGTATATTCCGCAATTCATTTTGAAGCGACAATTTGCTATGCAGAGAATGGCCCTGAATTTGTAAACAGAGCTGTACCTTCGACATCAAAATCTAAACTTCAATTTCCATTATAATGATAATGACAAGGAGAATTCACTGAGTTCACCTTGGGTTCCGACATAAACGAGGCCATAACAGTTTTGGGAGTTGGGTAAAGAAAATGATTATTTTGTTGTGTTACTTATTCGAGAAAGTACTATCATTTTTTTTACTTTTAATGTGACATCTTTTCGGCAACTACTTTGAAAGATGCGACATTAGGCCAGAAAAAAATGAAAAAGCTGTTCAACCGACCCATATATGTTTTTCTGGTAATGTATATCCTCATGCGGGCTTCGCATTTTTTTTTCAAAAATAAGGATATTTCTTTATATTTTCTGAATGGTACATGTAACAATATACATTTGAGTCTATTCCAAATTATATAATATCTTATACAGGGGTTTACTTGGCTCTGATGATGCATACAAGCATGAATTGAGATTAAATATCCATTGTGCACTAAAAAGAATTGAACAAAAGTTTACGACCATTAGGCCATCAAAAGTCTGAAAGTCTTGAAATGTTTTGCTCTTTATTCGGGATTTTTTGGAATGAAATTAAACTTCAGGAGAAATCATTTACCATTTGCACATCCGCATAATATCTTTCAGTTTTGCCACAACAAAATACATTTCCAGATATTATAATTTGTAATGCATAGCATAATAGTTTCAATTCTGGTATTTTATTACGTCTATGGTTTGATATTTTATGCTTCTAAATGGCCTCCTACACTGTCTTATTTTCAATTTTTTTCACCTTTGGAGTTGTCTCCCTCCAATGCATCATTGTACCATATGATTTTATATCTCCACTGTAGTGTAGGTGACAGAAGCCTGAGAAGGGGTGGCTAAAATAATGCTTTTCAATTGGCGGGGCTTAACATGTTTTGAGAAGAGAGGGTGCGAGGAACTACACCATTTGTTTAACGGTTAATTGTGTACATTTTCTAACTGTAGCTGTGCAGACAAATTGCATGAGATAGTATCAAGATGACTGAATAAGTTCTATCTAAACTCGACCTGAAATATTTTGCTGTCATTATATATGGTTTGTTTTATTCTTGTCAAGCATTGTGAAAAAATGAAATCGACCTTCTTACCCAATGTGATGGGTTTGGTTACCCGTTGACAAGCATTTTTTATTTTTTTCTGACCTTACATATGATATTTAATTGCGTATGCTAAAATACATATTATGTAAATTATAACTTTTCTAAATTTTAAATGCATGATTGCACCAAGACAAAGTTCTGCCCCCCTTGGCAATTTGGTCAGGCTACGGCCCTGCTTTCGTTCTGATTTCTCAACCGAGACATAAACTGCGCCGGTGAAATCCACTCCAGTAACCGTGAAAGGTGGAGCATTACTACTTTGCAATGGTACGGGAATGGTTTTTTTGTACGATTTACCACATACTAATTTACAGACAACACATTTTCTCAACAAATATCTCAAAAACGGTCGAATTTGTGTAATCCATAATACAACCAATGCTGACGAAAAGAGTGAAAACGGTACGGCATTGGAGATGATGGACGACATCCTTAGAGAGGTATAGTATATGTATATGTTACATCCAATCTGGGAAATTGCACAATTCATGAAATGGGTAGGTAACTTTGCCCAGTTCATGAAATAGTTAATCGTGTTGTTGCCCAGGTTATGAAGTGGGTATGGTAAGATATGCCCAGTACATGAAATGAGCATCTTTTATAGGACACACACAAAATACAATATCAATCAAACAACTTTATTATCATGTATTCTTATTTAGTTATAATTCAGAGTAGTTTGTGTTTTTTTACAGAGTTGTATAGTCAACACCCCAGTTCAAAATTCTTGCCCCCAAAATTTAATTTTGCCCTTTTAGATCGTAATCTATACTCTCATTTGCATAAGGTTGACCATTCCATGAAATGGGGGGGGGGGGGGAACTTAATTCGGGGCCATGAAAAATATTGAGGGTTCAATGGGGGCCATGAAATTTCTAGTGGTCTGAAAGGAGGGCCCGAAGTGTTTCGCTCATGATTTGAACCAAAATAAACATCGGGTGCGGCCGAGTAAATTAAAGATTTCACGCGGCTTCACTGTAATACCTTCTAATACTATCTAATATATATAATTAGTGATGAGTTGGATGACAGCCATGCTAATGTATTTGTGTATGCGTCTGTCTGTCTGTCTGTCTGTCTGTCTGTCTGTCTGTCTGTCTGTCTGTCAGTCTCCTTCTCCCTACTCTCCGTCTCTATCTCCCCTCTATTTGTCTGTCTGTCTGTCTGTCTGTCTGTCTGTCTGTCTGTCTGTCTGTCTGTCTGTCTGTCTGTCTGTCTGTCTGTCTGTCTGTCTCTGTCTCTCTGTCTGTCTCTCTCGGTCTCTGTCTCTCTGTCTGTCTGACTGACTGTCTCTCTGTCTCTCTGTCTCTGTGTCTCTGTGTCTCTGTCTCCCTCTCTCTCTGTGTCTGTCTCTCTGTCTCTCTCTCACACACTCTCTCTGTCTCTCTCTCTTTCGTTTTCTCTCTTTTTTTCTCGCTCTCTGTGGAGACTTTTTTGAACATTCAAACCTCAGGAGCAATCGTTTAACTAGCATTTTGCAAAACTGTACACTTCATTCACCTACCATACATTTAATTATGGCCTCTCTATCTTCATTGACACATTCCCACGTGATTTTCTGATCGAGGAAGATCAGGGAAGTTCAGACGCTACAATCCCAAGATCAACAGAGACGGGCAACCAACTAACTACATCTACAATCGGCTGATCATACCGCCACCTAGTGGTCAACCGTCACTGTGTAATTTGTCATCCTGATGACGAAAGGTCGAGCAAGATAGATCGAAATTCCTCCCGTCCGAGTCACTTGAATTTTCAAAACATATTCACTAACCATATTAAAATAGAAAGTTGTTAAAGTAAAGAGAGTTACTAATAACCCATATATCGTATTCTTCCTCTCAGTTTTCTCATGGTTCACAGCGTTTACTTTCTTACAGATTTTTAAAGAGAGAGAAACAACAGATCGCACACCAATCGCAGATGACAACATAATTATATTCGACAGGCAATTCTTCTACATTTTCCGGTATTTAATTAAGTAGATACATGTAATCTCAAACCTATCGACGATTCTGAGATAGAAACAGAACCTGAATATCACCAACATGGACATGACAATATCAGTGATTGTTTTCATCAATTCTGGAAACAAACGGTGGTAAAACTAAAACCTAAAACAGCTTGGCCTTCTTCTAAACATCTTCGTGGAGGACGTGAGTATTGGACGTGTTTGTTTGTTTGTTTGTTTGTTTGTTTGCTTGTTTGTTTGTGTTCTGTCTGACGGTTTGACTGTCTGTCTCAGTACCAAGCTAATTTACAATTCTTCACAAACGTTTACACACAGACTTTAAGTTAGAGTGTGTGTACACGTATACATAATGTTGTGTACACGTAGACAGAGTGCTGTGTACACATAGACATAGTGCTGTGTACACGTAGACAGAGTATTGTACACACGTATACAGAGTGCTGTGTACAGGTATACAGAGTGTTGTGTACACGTATACAGAGTGTTGTGTACAGGTAGACAGAGTGCTGTGTACATGTATACAGAGTGCTATGTACATGTATACAGAGTGCCGTGTACATGTAGATAGAGTACTGTGTACACGTATACAGAGTGCTGTGTACAGGTAGACAGAGTACTGTGTACATGTAGATAGAGTACTGTGTACACGTATACAGAGTGCTGTGTACAGGTAGACAGAGTACTGTGTACACGTATACAGAGTGCTATGTACAGGTATACAGAGTGTTGTGTACAGGTATATAGAGTGCTATGTACAGGTTTACAGAGTGCTATGTACACGTATACAGAGTGCTATGTACAGGTATACAGAGTGTTGTGTACATGTAGACAGAGTACTATGTACAGGTAGACAGAGTACTTTGTACACGTAGACAGAGTGTTGTGTACACGTATACAGAGTGCTGTGTACATGTAGACAGAGTACTGTGTACACGTATACAGAGTGCTGTGTACAGAGGTAGACAGAGCACTGTGTACATGTAGACAGAGTACTGTGTACATGTATACAGAGTACTGTGTACACGTATACAGAGTGCTGTGTACAGGTAGACAGAGTGATATGTACAGGTAGACAGAGTACTTTGTACACGTAGACAGAGTGTTGTGTACACGTATACAGAGTGCTGTGTACATGTAGATAGAGTACTGTGTATACGTATACAGAGTGCTATGTACAGGTATACAGAGTGTTGTGTACACGTATACAGAGTGCTGTGTACAGGTATACAGAGTGTTGTGTACACGTATACAGAGTGCTGTGTACATGTAGACAGAGGTAGACAGAGTACTTTGTACACGTAGACAGAGTGTTGTGTACTCGTTTACAAAGTGCTATGTACAGGTAGACAGAGTACTATGTACAGGTAGACAGAGTACTTTGTACACGTAGACAGAGTGTTGTGTACTCGTTTACAAAGTGCTGTGTACAGGTATACAGAGTGCTGTGTACACGTATACAGAGTGCTGTGTACAGGTAGACAGAGTACTGTGTACATGTAGACAGAGTACTGTGTACATGTATACAGAGTACTGTGTACATGTAGATAGAGTACTGTGTACACGTATACAGAGTGCTGTGTACATGTAGATAGAGTACTGTGTATACGTATACAGAGTGCTATGTACAGGTATACAGAGTGTTGTGTACACGTATACAGAGTGCTGTGTACAGGTATACAGAGTGTTGTGTACAGGTAGACAGAGTGTTGTGTACACGTATACAGAGTGCTGTGTACAGGTATACAGAGTGTTGTGTACACGTATACAGAGTGCTGTGTACATGTAGACAGAGTATTATGTACAGGTAGACAGAGTACTTTGTACAGGTATACAGAGTGTTGTGTACACGTGTATACAGAGTGCTGTGTACAGGTATACAGAGTACTGTGTACAGGTATACAGAGTACTTTGTACACGTAGACAGAGTGTTGTGTACATGTAGATAGAGTACTGTGTACACGTATACAGAGTGCTATGTACAGGTAGACAGAGTACTATGTACAGGTAGACAGAGTACTGTGTACACGTAGACAGAGTGCTGTGTACACGTATACAGAGTGCTGAGTTCTCGTAGACAGAGTACTGTGTACATGTAGATAGAGTAGTGTACACGTATACAGAGTGCTATGTACAGGTATACAGAGTGTTGTGTACAGGTATACAGAGTGCTATGTACAGGTATACAGAGTGCTATGTACAGGTATACAGAGTGTTGTGTACATGTAGACAGAGTACTATGTACAGGTAGACAGAGTACTTTGTACACGTAGACAGAGTGTTGTGTACACGTATACAGAGTGCTGTGTACATGTAGACAGAGTACTGTGTACATGTATACAGAGTGCTGTGTACAGGTAGACAGAGCACTGTGTACATGTAGACAGAGTACTGTGTACATGTATACAGAGTACTGTGTACACGTATACAGAGTGCTGTGTACAGGTAGACAGAGTGATATGTACAGGTAGACAGAGTACTTTGTACACGTAGACAGAGTGTTGTGTACATGTAGATAGAGTACTGTGTATACGTATACAGAGTGCTATGTACAGGTATACAGAGTGTTGTGTACACGTATATAGAGTGCTGTGTACAGGTATACAGAGTGTTGTGTACATGTAGATAGAGTACTGTGTACACGTAGACAGAGTGCTATGTACAGGTAGACAGAGTACTATGTACAGGTAGACAGAGTACTTTGTACACGTAGACAGAGTGTTGTGTACTCGTTTACAAAGTGCTGTGTACAGGTATACAGAGTGCTGTGTACACGTATACAGAGTGCTGTGTACATGTAGATAGAGTACTGTGTACAGGTATACAGAGTGCTGTGTACATGTATACAGAGTACTGTGTACATGTAGATAGAGTACTGTGTACACGTATACAGAGTGCTGTGTACATGTAGATAGAGTACTGTGTATACGTATACAGAGTGCTATGTACAGGTATACAGAGTGCTGTGTACAGGTAGACAGAGTACTGTGTACACGCAGACACTGTAGGACAGGAAATGTCATAACAACTGTATGACGGGAAATTTAAAGTCAACACATAAACAATTGAAGGTTCATAAAGTAAAGAGTTAAAACTATATCTCACTTTTCACAATACCTTGTAAAAAAATTCTATTAATTCCAACCTTGGGTTCCCAGATTTCAACCAGGCTAGAATTGAACAAGACTAAACTAAACTGAAATCTTTGATGTCTTCGTTTTTAGGAGGAAATGGTGACATTATACGGCCTAGGACGGCAGTGATTGTGTTGATGGTTTATTGTAGCATTGTTTAATGGCCAACTCACAACAATCTGAAGTATTATGTGTTGACTTAGTACTACAATTAGAAGATGATAGAATCAAATCATTAATTCAGATGTCGTCACATAATAAATCACTCACTTTTAATGACTTTAAATCCGTGGTGAATGATGTAGAAGGACTGTATTTACAGACACCTAAGGGGCCCTTAAAGTGGCATGTTTACAGGACAATATTGATTCAGGTTGGTTTATAGCCCTCAACGAGCACCACCCTGAGGTTTTTTTTTTTTATTTATTTATTTATTTATTTGAGATGTCTACAGGATTACCCCATTTACAGACACTTTGAAATTGGAAAGACTAAAATACATACAATATTTACAAAACTAATAAAAATAGAAATAAAATAAATTCAAAGAAGATAAAAATTACCGAAATTGCGTTAAGTTCACACATCAAATTTCATTTAGGACATCTTTTCTAAAAGTACTGAGACAATTACATTGGGTTCTGTCCATCTATGTACGTCCGTCCTTCCGCCCGTTTGTATATATGTAAGTAAGTACGTACGTTCAATGCATATATGCCTGTGTTTACCCTGATGTTGCCGGCATAATATATCAATTGATTTCAACCAAACCTGACACAAAGTTAACACACAGTGTGAGACGTATACAGTACATCACTTTGTTTTGCATCTCAATCAATTAATTTTGGGCGAACGCAGCCACATTTGTCATTAAATTTAAATGTTGCATTTAATAACTTTGAAGGTGTAATGCTTACTTTAACAACACCTTTCAAGTACCGACACCGATATTATCAATAATGAAAATTGAAGCCTTTGATCTTGGAAGTGTTCTCCAAGTTCTAAGAGTGCAATTTGGTCTGTATCCAGTGTCTTGAGTCAACAATTGTTGATGATTATTTTAATCTTAACTTAAGTTTTTACTATATGCAAATCACTCATTTTCGCGACCTTGACCTTCATAGCATAATGGCAATTATTTCCGTGATACAATAAACCAGTAAAGAAACAACAATAGAAAGAACAATAGACAGAACAATAGAAACAACAACAATAGAGAACATTATGAAACAAAAATAACACTTGTTGACATTTACATTTACAACAGAAGTAACGAAATCAAAACAACAACAACAACACAACACAACAACAACAACAACAACAACAACAACAACAACAAACATGTTTCTATATAACCTATATCTGCTACAGCGCCATCTAGTAAAAAGTGACACGTCATGGCTACATGAATCGTTGTAAACACTTGATTAGTTTTATCCATGGTTTTATGTAAAGTTTTATGTATTACTAACCAAAGTAAAAAGAGTCTAAACTCAGACTGTGCCCTTTAAAGAACATCTGTCTGATCACACTCAATGTGTTAATCTTGGCTCTTACACTTCAAGTCACATTCCTGTTAAAACTGGCGTACCCCAGGGCAGCGTCTGTGGCCCACTTCGATACACCCTCACGACCTTCCACTCTCTCTCCAGTCTAATACACCAATGTACGGCTATATGTTGACGATATCAACACCCTAAAAGCAGCCCTATATCCAACCTTGATGGCTTTCCGATGAACTGATCAATGAAATCGACAATCTTATTACAGCGTTGTTTCAACCCAACTCTCTCAAACTCAACATTTCTAAATATCAATTCATGCTATTAGGCACTCGTCAACAACTGCAGAAAATACCTGATCATATTAAAACCCTCTCTAC
This sequence comes from Glandiceps talaboti, assembly GCF_964340395.1. Taxonomy (NCBI): domain Eukaryota; kingdom Metazoa; phylum Hemichordata; class Enteropneusta; family Spengelidae; genus Glandiceps; species Glandiceps talaboti. Next base: position 2,538,626 of record NC_135557.1, on the reverse strand, counting down.
TCACAATCATGTTATTCACGCAACCACACCAGTGCGACTTGTTTGGGTCTCAAACTTGACGCTGAACTCAAATAATCAGACCATATAGCCTACCTTCGTCGAGCCTGTGGTTATCGACAAATTACCTTGGCTCGAGCTAGACGTTGTATCACTGATATAGTCCGCAAGAATATCATCACAGCTACAGTTTTCTCACTCCTGGACTACTGTGACAATGTTTATTCAAACTGAAGTTTTTTGTCACATTAAAAAGCTGCTTATAACGTATAATTAAATTCGCTGTCCGCATCCAATGTGAGCTAAAGAAGTCAGAACATATCACCCCAGCCAGAACTGCACTTGATTGACCAAACATCCAAGAGCGACACAACCACAACTTCAATAAACGTTTCAAAAATGTGTTATTAACAAAGTACCATCATACCTTTATGTATATATATTATCTAGCTATGAAGTGTATTTTGTTGTTGCAAAGCTGAAAGATATTTTGCGGATGTGCACTTGGTAAATGACTTCTCTCAGAATGTTGATGGCCCAATGACTGCTCAGACTTTGATTCATTCCTTTAGTGTTCCTTTAGATATGAAACAGCTTAGTTTAATCTCAATTCACTCTTGTATGCATCATCAGAGCCAAGTAAATCACTGTATAAGATACACTGTATTATATGATTTGGAATTGACTCAAATATTGTTACATGTATTACTCAGACAATATAAAGAAATCTCCTTAATTTTGAAACAAAGTGTGCATTTGACTGACATGCTAAGCAGGATATATTGACATCACCAAAAAATATTGACATGCCAAAAATATGTGTAGGTCGCGATCGGGCCTGTTGAACAGTATGGCCTAACGTAACTTAAATTTACAACAAACGAGGAAAGAAAAGTGACACGTACTTCTATGTTTGTCAATGCCTATCAACGTCAACGTCATGCATGGGAGACCTACAACAGAACTGACGAGTAAATCAGTACTACTACTGTTATCTAGAAAGCTATGACAAAGACATATTGAACATGGTGATTCATTCCTTATGTCATTTGTGGTTTTTGCCAGTGATGTAATAACATAATTAGAACGTGAACGGTCCACTTGTCGAAGTTTGTAACGTTGGCTACCACTATTACTACTTTATTAACGTACTTGTGTTACGTTCTGAGGGTGGCTTATATAATGTTTCAGTGTCTAAGTTTGGTAGTTGTGGGTAGATCGGCAGAACGTAAACGATTCTCCACACTAACTGTCTTTCTCGGGTACCAGGATCTATACGAGCTCGTCTAAGTTAGGAATTAGCTACACAGGTATCGTCACATACATGTACGCTCTTACACTCAGGCAGAGAGAGACACCGCACACCAACAGTTGAGTTGTAATCAAAATCTAAGAATCAAAATAGGAATCCAGAATCCAGAATAACTTTATTCACAGTTACATTCTCATATATAGACTGAATGACGTCATTTGTTCTAAATATAATTTGTTATGAAAGACGATCTTTCTGTTCACCTTGATTAATTGTTCTAGAAGATACGGTGAACTTTCCACCAGAATATTTAAGATTGGGATTTGAGATCATGCCATATGTAAATTGTTCACGTGTAAGACAAATGTTGATCACGCTATTGGAAAATTAAGTATTACTTTGAATTCAGTAATCAGCAAGTTATCTTGTTTACAAGAACTAATCTATGTTGTTTTATCAAAACACTTGACATTTGTTAGCTACTAGAGATAAATGCAATTAGTACAGGATTATTAGATAAATCAACTTATTATTTGATTATGCTGTTGTTAGCTCCTGTTTGTGAATAAGTAGTATAAATTGAATTTAACGTTAATTTAGGTAAAATATGTCAAAATTCCGAATATGGTATTTCTGGATGGTAACACTTGCACTGTGCGCTGCACGATCCGCCATTTTGGAAAAGACGAGGTTTTAACTTTGCATCAGAATCAGAATACGTTCCTACTCAGAGTAGTCTGATGTTCCAATCATACGGACTTGGAATTAGCCATATTTATTTGCAAATAGTTGGTTTTTGTATACTATTTACTTTCTTTCTTTACAAAAATTTGTTGTTTGTTTACTTTTTTCCCCTACAAGGTGCCATGTAAAAGTGAAGGACTATTTGTAACCATGGTAACAGGTAGTTACTACTTTTACATCTAGCGACAAAGTGTGTTTGTAACAGGCACATTACATATCCACGTTGTCAAGGTTATACATGTTTACACACACGATCGATGTAATTCAAACGTCCTTTATTTAGTTTAGCCGTCATATTTCAATCCATTTTGTGGTTTAAAATATAATAAACTGATCTCAAACTGATCCCATCCCTTTCCTACCCCACCCCACCCCACCCCACCCCACCCCAGCTCCGATGATCACAACCAATGTCATCCATGGAAATATATATGAAAGGGGTTAAATTAAACTTGTTTCTATGATCGCGCAGGTCCACTCATCGCGAAAGATAACTCTTCTTTCGCGGTTAGTGAACCTGCACGCTAACAGAAACAATTGCAATTTTACCCATTTCTATATAGCTGGCTAAATACGTCAATATTAACGATATCATCCACATTTATTGTATTCTGAGACATATCTCGGGAAACAAATGCCTGACAGGTGATTTTGACATATCGCTGTGGAACATTAAGTAATCTTGAACATTTTGAAAAACACTTGTTAAGGAGTCATTTTATAATATCAAAATGAACGAGTGTTATCCGTTGAAATACCAAATTGGAGTTAACGTTGATAATACGTAATGAGAAATGATATAATTAGAATAGCTGTTGTCTAGTATCATGTCCTTATCAATTATTTCTATCTAACTTGCGTAGATTAACGGACGTATGAATAAATCTTAGAACGATAGAAATTTAGGTATACATGTACACGTGAACAACAACTTGACTCAAATATTTCAGGAATTCGTATGGATTGGGGGTGGGGTGGGGTTATTTGTAATTGTCATGAATATGCATACCACGCCAATAATTTCGAAAGCAGATTGTCCAAAGTTCAATTTAATCTGTCACGTTCGGAAAACAAATTCATCTGTTGAAGTATATTTTATCGATTCTTGTTACCAGTATAATCAATCACATTTAACTACAGTTTTTGTCACATTTATTTATTTACGAAATATATAGCTATTATAAAATTGAACATTTATTCGGCTATGCAGTAATAAATCCACGACGACCACAAAGTCACACCGACTTAATTCATTGAAGTATAAAAATGTTGGACTTTATGACTACACTTAAAGTTAGACTACATATACATTTTCATTTCAATGAGTAACTAACGTTCACATGGTCTCGTAATAATACTGATTGATTCACTGAAAGAATACCCAAATTCTTCCATTTGATAGTTTTCTACCAATTGATTAATAATGACTAACTCTATTTCCTCTACCCTATGTATGCATATGCATGTGTGTATACGTATATGTGTGTGTGTGTATGTATGTATGTATGTATGTATGTATGTATGTATGTATGTATGTATGTATGTATGTGTGTGTGTGTATGTATGTATGTATGTATGTATGTATGTGTGTGTATGTATGTATGTATGTATGTATGTATGTATGTATGTATGTATGTATGTATGTATGTGTGTGTGTATGTATGTGTGTATGTGTGTGTGTGTGTGTGTGTATGTATGTATGTATGTATGTATGTATGTATGTATGTGTGTGTGTGTGTGTATGTATGTGTGTATGTGTGTGTGTGTGTGTGTATGTATGTATGTATGTATGTATGTATGTATGTATGTATGTGTGTGTGTGTGTGTGTGTGTGTGTGTGTGTGTGTATGTGTGTATGTATGTGTGCAATTGGTGTATTGGTTTATTGAATATCAAACACATATGGATCTGGCTTCCATGTTTATTGATCGTATTTCAAGTAATAAAAGAATAATATAAGGCCTACGTGGTATTGGTAGTGAATCATTATTTAAAACAAACACAAAGTTGCCACGGCATTAACAAAATTCAATAAATGTTATTCCACTTCAGCAAATACTTTAGTAGATGTAATCATCATATCCGCAAAGTGACGTCAGAAACTGTTCACGCTAAATATGAAGGCATACCTTTATAAAGACTTAGCTGTGTTTAGCCATCAGTATTCCTGTAGACTGACACAAAGGATGCGATCATTTACCGTCATTACGTTTGTATTACTGGTTGCAGTGTGTTACTGTGATGATGAAGTCAACGGAGTAGAGACACGTGATGTAGCAGTAGATGACGTCAACTTTACTTGTAAGTTTTATTTTGTTACTAGACTAGATGTACAACAATCCATTAGTTACAAGTTATATTGTCTACTCACAGAGTCGAAAACATTTGTGTAAGCGAATCCTAAATTTTCGCAGACGTCTGGTTAGCATAATTGTTTAAGCTTGTTAAATTCTTTTTCACGCGAGTAGCTTCTCAAACCATCAAGCCATGTCTCATCTTGGTCTAAGATCATAACCACCTTCGATATTACAATACGCTCATGATACTATTCAAACTGAAGGGGAATTGTCGGATGTTCAACAAGTCTTGTACCACAGACAACTATATCTTATTTATTCACTTTTACCCACTGATTTTCTGTCTGTTCGGGGGCAGTCATAGTCTCTATTGTTGAGAGATATAATCATACTGTGTTCTTATATTTCTACTTCTTCTCATCACGTGGTTTACATCTGGTGATGAAGATGAAGACATCGTCAACTCTGATGAAGGAGAGATACATTCTTTGGATAACGGTAATGGACAAAAAACAATCAATGCAGATGAAGTTAATGTAAGAAGCAATTCTGTTGGAGAAGACGATGTTGGAACCAGTAAGTAGATTCAGTAGAACTAATGAGTTGTGTATATAATACGAATAAATCTTGTCAATGCTTACGAGTCCATATTCTCAAAGTATTAAAAGTTTGCTATTGAAAACAAATATTTCGTTAAATTCGTATAATGCCAAAATAATTTCTATGTTTAGGGAATTGTTCGGCATTGGGGAGAAAATATTGCAGTCAAACTTGATTTAGTAACTTGCATTACTTCTTCCTTTACTTCTTATATTCTCTGGTTATTATAAGTATTCTGGTGGCAGAGGGTACATAACTGAGCCGAACATGACTTGTTTCATGGATATTTTATACCTGCGACCCGGGGAAAGTAACTCAAAACTACTGAGTGTACCATGTGGGAATAACGTCATTGGTAATTTGGTAGCTTTAACAAATGCTCATTTTCCATACAATTATTTCATTCAGATCCACATATTTTAGTACAGGTGTTAATAGATGTCTGTAATTTTCTAACATTTCAATCAGTCAACCCTCCCAAACAGAAAAGATAACTACACTGTCAATGAGGCTGAAGTAGAAAGTTTTCAGTACATATGGTCTATATTCAGTAATCTCAGTTGTTTTTGGTAAATGTACAAAATAAACGACCGTTACTGATGTTGAATTTGATTTAAAGAGCTACAAATCAAGAAGGAAGTATTTCCCTTTCAGACTATCAGGATTGTCATGCCTCATCACCCCATTTCACCCCAATTTTTTCCCGCAACCTTTCTCCTTAGCACTCCTCCCCTAAAATCTACTAGTTCCCTACTTTTTCCCTTTAATTAATACTCATTGAAATCAGATAACATATTATCAAAATAGTTTCTGACGAAATAAGGAGATTCGTAAGGGATAAGCTATTAATAGTACACAGCTTTACAACTTAACGTATCAAATGTGTCAAATCTTGTTCATTGTTTAATTGCTATTAATCTACACTACATTTCCCTCATAGCAATGTCCATTATGAGTAATTGTTTATTATAACTGAATTTCACCAGTTTTGATTATATATGTACTCATTTCTGAATGTAAATTATACTCATGTGAAATATTATGCTTCACGTAATTAATTTCAAATATTTTATAACTTCATACTTTGAACTCCGCTTTGTGTTCATTCTAGATAGTGGATGGCATTGTCGAAGCAGAGAGTGTTACTATGTTAATAGGGGACCTTACACCTGGGCTGCTGCAAGGTCAATATGCAGATCTATGCACAGCGATCTTGTGACCATCGACGATGACGATGAGAATTTATACATTAGAAGCAAGTAAAGTTTCTTTCTTAGCTCAGTTATTTTGCTTGATATGAATAACCGTGTCAAAATGTCGGTACGTTAGTTTGTTTGCTGTCACAAAGTTAACCGTTAATCACGGTTATGTCCCCTACGAAAAATAATAATTAAATAAATATTATGTAGTAATAATAATTTAATAATAATCACGTTTATTTAAAAATTAACCACCCTACATGGGGTAGTTTGTTATGCTGAGTTCGAAAAGGGGGTCATTTTGTGTACATATGTTGCCATGGTAACCAAAATCACCATAATATGTTAATCATTTTTCTAAAATTTGACATAAAACATTGAAAAGAAATCATATTTAGTAAACACATTTCCTTCTTTTTGGCATGTATGAGTTAGTGCTAGCTTGTGTAACATAAATTGTATAAAATTGGATAGCTGTTTCCATGGAAGTGTATGGTAGACATGAAAATTATGTTTTCATTATATACACATACATCTCACAAATAACATTATAAATCTGATAAATATCTTTTTATTTGCACATTGACCACACTACAAAGGGTAGTTTGTCATGCTGAGTTTAAAAAAGAGGTCATTTAATGAACATCAGTTGCCATGGTAACCAAAATAACCATATTATGTGGATTTTTGAAAAAAGTAGACATAAAACACTTTTGAAAATTAAAATTTAGGAGAAAACATGATTGCTGTTGGCATGTACGGGTTGATGATATCTGTTGTAATAAGGTTTCATGATTTTTGAAATTATCTGAATCAAATTTATGCAATTCTAAAATCGTCAGAATAAATTGTAAATACCTAAAATACCAGCAGTCCTTGAGAATTTGATCTACACAACTTGGTTCAGTCTTTCATCACAAAATCTCCAAATGTGTACACATACATTTGAGTACAAGTTGACATAGGCGACTCGATACTGTATATTGTTTGTATATGGATAGAAATTTAAAATCCGACAAAGTTTCGAAGATCGTGTGCTGCTCTCCAATTGACATTATTAGTGACAACTCGATGTGCATATATGCGTATGTATGTATTTCCGTGTCCAAAATTTAGACGATAATAGACACTGGATATCGTTGGGGATATATGGCAATCAAGGTATCATACATTGTTACAGGAATATTGATAAATTATCCAGAAATTCTCAATCATGAGGTTTGCAAGACGTCATGTCCAGTGCTAGAAATATGGCAATTGTTACACTGTGTGTGCGCAATGGAGGCAAATGACGTCACTAGAATGTAATACAATGTAGCTTTTTCATGAATCATGTGCATTGCATTTTCGCATGTGTGCGCGTGCTTGCGGTACACACATCACATTGTACATACAACTTACAAGTGAGATAGACAATGATAAAACCAACCCACCAGCAGCTTATTGTTTTCATGACTTTACCAACGACGAGGAATAACCATCTTTAATTTACACATTATTTTCGATTTTGCTAGGTCTAAAATGTGGCCCTTTTTCCTTTGCCAAAAAAATCATAATTGCCATTAGTCGCCCCAAAATGTATAAACTTCATCCTAATATTTTTTTGTCATTATTATTAAATATTAAACCCTTTCACTTTCTCATTTTCCTGACATGCAATTTTGAAATTACTTTTATTATATTTTAGACTCTCACAAATTGAATGTAGAATTAAGTATGTACAGATAAAGTTGTGAAAGGGCACCCTAAAACGTCAGCCTGCATAGCAGATAGCAAATATGAGCAGGCATAGCAAATATATGCTCAAACGGTTCATTTTATTGACAATAGGACCAAAAGGCTCTCTCACACAATGCTCTATTATTAAATAACATTTAAACCCCTTCACTTGTAATAATAATAATACTAATAATAAGACTAATACTAATAATAATAATAATAATAATAATAATAATAATAATAATAATAATAATAATAATATAAATATTATATAATAATCATAAATTTAATAATAATAAATAATGATAAATCATTTTATATTGTCATTTACCAGGTTAAGAGCAGTCTTATATATTTTCTTATTTCCTACAGGTATTGCGAGTGGTAAAGGTCTATTTTGGATTGGCTTACATGACCAAGTAACAGAGGGGCACTTCCAGTGGGCTGATGGCGATTGTGTAGGTATACACCAAAGTTGCCTACTTTGTAAGAGTGTAATTACGATGTGATGGGTTTCATTCTAATCAATCTTTCTGTTTGAGTATTTAGTAGTCAGTTATAAGCAACAGTTGCAAGCCGCCGATAACATAGGTAACCTTGCACATCCTAGTGCTAGCTATGTAGAAGAGCACAGCTGTATACCAGCTGTGTGCCTCACAGTCCCATTACAGGGTATATTTTTTCACAGCCCTGCTAAATGTGCCACGACTGTTTTGCACATCCCAGTACCATGGCTGTAGCACACAGTTATGCACATACATGTAACAGTTATGGTGGAATAATACCCTGTTGCAACCCTTTTGCTCATATCTGACTAGCAGTGCTCATATAACTTGTACATGGCTGTGGGAAATACCTGTTACAGCTATGCTAACTTACAATGTTGCATACTCAAATCCTGACCAGCGCTGAAAGCCCTACCACAGTAGTAAAGAGACAGGTGATTTCTACCGTGGCCGAAAATGACAAATTGCTCTTCTAGATCTGTTTGTATTATCGATCTACTGTTTAAAAGATAGCTCCTCTGTTTCAAAATCACTGTTCTGTTTGAAAAATCGCTCTTCTGTGTGGAAAATCGCACTTCTGTTTCGGCACTTCTGTTTTGGCCACGGTATTTCACCATTTGGTCAACAACAAGTCTAGGCTGCAATGTCAGCATCCAGACAGCGTTGCGTTATTCAAAACACTGCTGGCTAAAATTATCTTTCAATTGATGTATGGCATTGTAAAGTTTTTTTTAGTATTTGATTTGTACGAAATTGATTGACTATCATTCTAATCATTCTGGTATAATTAAGTTGTGTGATATTCATGGAACACATGTGAACATGCGAAAATAATGATTGAATATATATATCCTGACAAGTACCATGCTGCATTCCTGACTCATATTATCATCGAATACACGCGATCTGTGACGATTTTTTGTGTGTGCATTATTTGGTGTGTAGTTCCCACTTATATGATACTAGCATCTTGAGAAGGACGATAAACTAATCATTTAAAATAAATGTAAACAAAGCCTTAAAGAATAAACCATGACGGACTGCTGTAAAACATGTCACCCAATCAAACACGGTGTATCATAGGAAATATATCATAAAATATAGTTATACTAATTCAAGCTTCTGCACACGTCTTTCAACTCCTTAGACTTTTTTGTAATTTTATTTATTTGTAAACGTTAAATGTTATTAACATATCGAGGTTTGATTTATAGGTAACATACAAAATTAATTGATTCATTCAGGTGATTTATATGTAACATACACATTTAATTGATTCATTCAGGTGATTTATATGTAACATACAAAATTAATTGATTCATTCAGGTGATTTATATGTAACATACACATTTAATTGATTCATTCAGGTGATTTATAGGTAACATACAACTTTAATTGATTCATTCAAGTGATTTATATGTAACATACAAATTTAATTGATTCATTCAGGTGATTTATATGTAACATACACATTTAATTGATTCATTCAGGTGATTTATAGGTAACATACAAATTTAATTGATTCATTCAGGTGATTTATATGTAACATACAAATTTAATTGATTCATTCAGGTGATTTATAGGTAATATACAAATTTAATTGATTCATTCAGGTGATTTATAGGTAATATACAAATTTAATTGATTCATTCAGGTGATTTATAGGTAATATACAAATTTAATTGATTCATTCAGGTGATTTATATGTAACATACAAATTTAATTGATTCATTCAGGTGATTTATATGTAACATACAAATTTAATTGATTCATTCAGGTGATTTATATGTAACATACAAATTTAATTGATTCATTCAGGTGATTTATATGTAACATACACATTTAATTGATTCATTCAGGTGATTTATATGTAACATACAAATTTAATTGATTCATTCAGGTGATTTATATGTAACATACAAATTTAATTGATTCATTCAGGTGATTTATATGTAACATACAAATTTAATTGATTCATTCAGGTGATTTATATGTAACATACAAATTTAACTGATTCATTCAGGTGATTTATATGTAACATACAAATTTAATTGATTCATTCAGGTGATTTATATGTAACATACAAATTTAATTGATTCATTCAGGTGATTTATATGTAACATACAAATTTAATTGATTCATTCAGGTGATTTATATGTAACATACAAATTTAATTGATTCATTCAGGTGATTTATATGTAACATACAAATTTAATTGATTCATTCAGGTGATTTATATGTAACATACAAATTTAATTGATTCATTCAGGTGATTTATAGGTAACATACAAATTTAATTGATTCATTCAGGTGATTTATATGTAACATACAAATTTAATTGATTCATTAAGGTGATTTATAGGTAACATACAAATTTAATTGATTCATTCAGGTGATTTATATGTAACATACAAATTTAATTGATTCATTCAGGTGATTTATATGTAACATACAAATTTAATTGATTCATTCAGGTGATTTATATGTAACATACAAATTTAATTGATTCATTCAGGTGATTTATATGTAACATACAAATTTAATTGATTCATTCAGGTGATTTATATGTAACATACTATTTAATTGATTCATTCAGGTGATTTATATGTAACATACAAATTTAATTGATTCATTCAGGTGATTTATATGTAACATACAAATTTAATTGATTCATTCAGGTGATTTATAGGTAACATACAAATTTAATTGATTCATTCAGGTGATTTATATGTAACATACAAATTTAATTGATTCATTCAGGTGATTTATAGGTAACATACAAATTTAATTGATTCATTCAGGTGATTTATATGTAACATACAAATTTAATTGATTCATTCAGGTGATTTATATGTAACATACAAATTTAATTGATTCATTCAGGTGATTTATATGTAACATACTATTTAATTGATTCATTCAGGTGATTTATATGTAACATACAAATTTAATTGATTCATTCAGGTGATTTATATGTAACATACAAATTTAATTGATTCATTCAGGTGATTTATAGGTAACATACAAATTTAATTGATTCATTCAGGTGATTTATATGTAACATACAAATTTAATTGATTCATTCAGGTGATTTATATGTAACATACAAATTTAATTGATTCATTCAGGTGATTTATATGTAACATACAAATTTAATTGATTCATTCAGGTGATTTATAGGTAACATACAAATTTAATTGATTCATTCAGGTGATTTATATGTAACATACAAATTTAATTGATTCATTCAGGTGATTTATATGTAACATACAAATTTAATTGATTCATTCAGGTGATTTATAGGTAACATACAAATTTAATTGATTCATTCAGGTGATTTATATGTAACATACAAATTTAATTGATTCATTCAGGTGATTTATATGTAACATACAAATTTAATTGATTCATTCAGGTGATTTATATGTAACATACAAATTTAATTGATTCATTCAGGTGATTTATATGTAACATACAAATTTAATTGATTCATTCAGGTGATTTATATGTAACATACAAATTTAATTGATTCATTCAGGTGATTTATATGTAACATACTATTTAATTGATTCATTCAGGTGATTTATATGTAACATACAAATTTAATTGATTCATTCAGGTGATTTATATGTAACATACAAATTTAATTGATTCATTCAGGTGATTTATAGGTAACATACAAATTTAATTGATTCATTCAGGTGATTTATATGTAACATACAAATTTAATTGATTCATTCAGGTGATTTTTATGTAACATACAAATTTAATTGATTCATTCAGGTGATTTATAGGTAACATACAAATTTAATTGATTCATTCAGGTGATTTATATGTAACATACAAATTTAATTGATTCATTCAGGTGATTTATATGTAACATACAAATTTAATTGATTCATTCAGGTGATTTATATGTAACATACAAATTTAATTGATTCATTCAGGTGATTTATATGTAACATACAAATTTAATTGATTCATTCAGGTGATTTATATGTAACATACAAATTTAATTGATTCATTCAGGTGATTTATATGTAACATACAAATTTAATTGATTCATTCTGGTGATTTATATGTAACATACAAATTTAATTGATTCATTCAGGTGATTTATATGTAACATACAAATTTAATTGATTCATTCAGGTGATTTATATGTAACATACAAATTTAATTGATTCATTCAGGTGATTTATATGTAACATACAAATTTAATTGATTCATTCAGGTGATTTATATGTAACATACAAATTTAATTTATTCATTCAGGTGATTTATAGGTAACATACAAATTTAATTGATTCATTCAGGTGATTTATATGTAACATACAAATTTAATTGATTCATTCAGGTGATTTATATATAACATACACATTTAATTGATTCATTCAGGTGATTTATGGGTAACATACAAAATTAATTGATTCATTCAGGTGATTTATAGGTAACATACAAAATTAATTGATTCATTCAGGTGATTTATATGTAACATACAAATTTAATTGATTCATTCAGGTGATTTACACAAATTGGAATACTGGTGAGCCAAACAATGCCGGTGGAAACGAAGACTGTGCACATATCTGGGACGCGACAAAAGCTCCTTGGAATGACCATAATTGTCATATAACAATAGGTTACATTTGTGAAAGGAAACGTTGATTCCAGGCGAGTAGTAGGTACGGTAAATTTATAAAATATGTGTACGTATATGAAATGATGCAATAGTCAATAGTTGATGAATTGGATAATCTAACCAAAAGAGTGCACATACACCTATATACGTTTATGTACTCACGAAATACACTTGCCTGCATCACACCTTGACAACATCCGGTATTATACGCTACAATCGTCTATATGGCGGTTACATCCAAGCACGGATTTCATAAAAATGACAAATTCACAACTTTCTTAAAATTAAAATATAGATGTGCACAACTTTTATATTCTATATGATAATTTTACAGTGTTGGTCTATGACTGTTACTATATGATAATTTTACAGTGTTGGTCTATGACTGTTACTATATGATAATTTTACAGTGTTGGTCTATGACTGTTACTATATGATAATTTTACAGTGTTGGTCTATGACTGTTACTATATGATAATTTTACAGTGTTGGTCTATGACTGTTACTATATGATAATTTTACAGTGTTGGTCTATGACTGTTACTATATGATAATTTTACAGTGTTGGTCTATGACTGTTACTATATGATAATTTTACAGTGTTGGTCTATGACTGTTACCAGATGATGGGCATCAAGGACAAGGCGAATTAACGATGAATATTATCTTATGAATGATTAAATATTCATATTTCAGTCATTATTTTAATTTATTTAAGTAATTAAAAGTTAGTTTCATTAATGAAGAACATCTCGTTTTAGACTTCATTTATTCAATCAGTGACGTTTTTTAGGGTTGCTCTCTAGTCGTGAATGTAGCAACAGCGCCAGCTCCTGTGGGTAAAACCAATATCATTATAACAACATTTCTGTGCTCTCATATATTTCATTAGGTAAACTAAATAGTCATATCTCAGCAGGTCAGTTAAACACTATTAATAGTTCCTGTATTTTCCAGGGTTAAGGGATATTCGTGGTATATGGAACTAAAATAGACTGCAAACGCTCCATGCCACTAAATGAAAGAAATGATATAGCACACCTAGTCCTCTAGTATATAGCACACCTAGTCCTCTAGTATATAGCACACCTAGTTCTCTAGTATATAGCACACCTAGTTCTCTAGTATATAGCACACCTAGTTCTCTAGTATATAGCACACCTAGTTCTCTAGTATATAGCACACCTAGTCCTCTAGTATATAGCACACCTAGTCCTCTAGTATATAGCACACCTAGTCCTCTAGTATATAGCACACCTAGTTCTCTAGTATATAGCACACCTAGTCCTCTAGTATATAGCACACCTAGTCCTCTAGTATATAGCACACCTAGTTCTCTAGTATATAGCACACCTAGTCCTCTAGTATATAGCACACCTAGTTCTCTAGTATATAGCACACCTAGTTCTCTAGTATATAGCACACCTAGTCCTCTAGTATATAGCACACCTAGTCCTCTGGTATATAGCACACCTAGTCCTCTAGTATATAGCACACCTAGTTCTCTAGTATATAGCACACCTAGTCCTCTAGTATATAGCACACCTAGTTCTCTAGTATATAGCACACCTAGTTCTCTAGTATATAGCACACCTAGTCCTCTAGTATATAGCACACCTAGTCCTCTAGTATATAGCACACCTAGTCCTCTAGTATATAGCACACCTAGTCCTCTAGTATATAGCACACCTAGTCCTCTAGTATATAGCACACCTAGTTCTCTAGTATATAGCACACCTAGTTCTCTAGTATATAGCACACCTAGTTCTCTAGTATATAGCACACCTAGTTCTCTAGTATATAGCACACCTAGTTCTCTAGTATATAGCACACCTAGTTCTCTAGTATATAGCACACCTAGTCCTCTAGTATATAGCACAACTAGTCCTCTAGTATATAGCACACCTAGTCCTCTAGTATGTAGCACACCTAGTTCTCTAGTATATAGCACACCTAGTCCTCTAGTATATAGCACACCTAGTTCTCTAGTATATAGCACACCTAGTCCTCTAGTATATAGCACACCTAGTTCTCTAGTATATAGCACACCTAGTTCTCTAGTATATAGCACACCTAGTTCTCTAGTATATAGCACACCTAGTTCTCTAGTATATAGCACACCTAGTTCTCTAGTATATAGCACACCTAGTCCTCTAGTATATAGCACACCTAGTCCTCTAGTATATAGCACACCTAGTTCTCTAGTATATAGCACACCTAGTCCTCTAGTATATAGCACACCTAGTTCTCTAGTATATAGCACACCTAGTTCTCTAGTATATAGCACACCTAGTTCTCTAGTATATAGCACACCTAGTTCTCTAGTATATAGCACACCTAGTTCTCTAGTATATAGCACACCTAGTTCTCTAGTATATAGCACACCTAGTTCTCTAGAATATAGCAAACCTAGTCCTCTAGTATATAGCACACCTAGTCCTCTAGTATATAGCACACCTAGTCCTCTAGTATGTAGCACACCTAGTTCTCTAGTATATAGTACACCTAGTCCTCTAGTATATAGCACACCTAGTTCTCTAGTATATAGCACACCTAGTCCTCTAGTATATAGCACACCTAGTTCTCTAGTATATAGCACACCTAGTCCTCTAGTATATAGCACACCTAGTTCTCTAGTATATAGCACACCTAGTCCTCTAGTATATAGCACACCTAGTTCTCTAGTAAATAGCACACCTAGTCCTCTAGTATATAGCATACCTAGTTCTCTAGTATGTAGCACACCTAGTCCTCTAGTATATAGCTCACCTAGTCCTCTAGTATATAGCACACCTAGTCCTCTAGTATATAGCACACCTAGTCCTCTAGTATATAGCTCACCTAGTTCTCTAGTATATAGCACACCTAGTCCTCTAGTATATAGCACACCTAGTCCTCTAGTATATAGCTCACCTAGTCCTCTAGTATATAGCACACCTAGTTCTCTAGTATATAGCACACCTAGTCCTCTAGTATATAGCACACCTAGTTCTCTAGTATATAGCACACCTAGTTCTCTAGTATATAGCACACCTAGTCCTCTAGTATATAGCACACCTAGTTCTCTAGTATATAGCACACCTAGTCCTCTAGTATATAGCACAACTAGTCCTCTAGTATATAGCACACCTAGTTCTCTAGTATATAGCACACCTAGTCCTCTAGTATATAGCACACCTAGTTCTCTAGTATATAGCACACCTAGTCCTCTAGTATATAGCACACCTAGTTCTCTAGTATATAGCACACCTAGTCCTCTAGTATATAGCACAACTAGTCCTCTGGTATATAGCACACCTAGTTCTCTAGTATATAGCACACCTAGTCCTCTAGTATATAGCACACCTAGTTCTCTAGTATATAGCACACCTAGTCCTCTAGTATATAGCACACCTAGTCCTCTAGTATATAGCACACCTAGTTCTCTAGTATATAGCACACCTAGTTCTCTAGTATATAGCACACCTAGTTCTCTAGTATATAGCACACCTAGTCCTCTAGTATATAGCACAACTAGTTCTCTAGTATATAGCACACCTAGTTCTCTAGTATATAGCACACCTAGTTCTCTAGTATATAGCACACCTAGTTCTCTAGTATATAGCACACCTAGTCCTCTAGTATATAGCACACCTAGTCCTCTAGTATGTAGCACACCTAGTTCTCTAGTATATAGCACACCTAGTCCTCTAGTATATAGCACACCTAGTTCTCTAGTATATAGCACACCTAGTCCTCTAGTATATAGCACACCTAGTTCTCTAGTATATAGCACACCTAGTCCTCTAGTATATAGCACACCTAGTTCTCTAGTATATAGCACACCTAGTTCTCTAGTATATAGCACAACTAGTCCTCTAGTATATAGCACACCTAGTTCTCTAGTATATAGCACACCTAGTCCTCTAGTATATAGCACA
Source organism: Glandiceps talaboti (assembly GCF_964340395.1). Lineage (NCBI taxonomy): Eukaryota > Metazoa > Hemichordata > Enteropneusta > Spengelidae > Glandiceps > Glandiceps talaboti. The sequence continues at coordinate 2,521,750 of NC_135557.1, read as the reverse complement.
CCTAGTCCTCTAGTATATAGCACACCTAGTCCTCTAGTATATAGCACACCTAGTCCTCTAGTATATAGCTCACCTAGTTCTCTAGTATATAGTACACCTAGTCCTCTAGTATATAGCACACCTAGTCCTCTAGTATATAGCTCACCTAGTCCTCTAGTATATAGCACACCTAGTCCTCTAGTATATAGCACACCTAGTCCTCTAGTATATAGCACACCTAGTTCTCTAGTATATATCACACCTAGTCCTCTAGTATATAGCACACCTAGTCCTCTAGTATATAGCTCACCTAGTCCTCTAGTATATAGCACACCTAGTTCTCTAGTATATAGCACACCTAGTCCTCTAGTATATAGCACACCTAGTCCTCTAGTATATAGCACACCTAGTTCTCTAGTATATAGCACACCTAGTTCTCTAGTATATAGCACACCTAGTTCTCTAGTATATAGCACACCTAGTCCTCTAGTATATAGCACAACTAGCACAACTAGTTCTCTAGTATATAGCACACCTAGTTCTCTAGTATATAGCACACCTAGTTCTCTAGTATATAGCACACATAGTTCTCTAGTATATAGCACACCTAGTCCTCGAGTATATAGCACACCTAGTCCTCTAGTATGTAGCACACCTAGTTCTCTAGTATATAGCACACCTAGTCCTCTAGTATATAGCACACCTACTTCTCTAGTATATAGCACACCTAGTCCTCTAGTATATAGCACACCTAGTTCTCTAGTATATAGCACACCTAGTTCTCTAGTATATAGCACACCTAGTCCTCTAGTATATAGCTCACCTAGTCCTCTAGTATATAGCACACCTAGTTCTCTAGTATATAGCACACCTAGTTCTCTAGTATATAGCACACCTAGTTCTCTAGTATACATGTATAGCACACCTAGTTCTCTAGTATATAGCACACCTAGTTCTCTAGTATATAGCACACCTAGTTCTCTAGTATATAGCACACCTAGTCCTCTAGTATATAGCACAACTAGTCCTCTAGTATATAGCACACCTAGTTCTCTAGTATATAGCACACCTAGTCCTCTAGTATATAGCACACCTAGTTCTCTAGTATATAGCACACCTAGTCCTCTAGTATATAGCACACCTAGTTCTCTAGTATATAGCACACCTAGTCCTCTAGTATATAGCACAACTAGTCCTCTGGTATATAGCACACCTAGTTCTCTAGTATATAGCACACCTAGTCCTCTAGTATATAGCACACCTAGTTCTCTAGTATATAGCACACCTAGTCCTCTAGTATATAGCACACCTAGTCCTCTAGTATATAGCACACCTAGTTCTCTAGTATATAGCACACCTAGTTCTCTAGTATATAGCACACCTAGTTCTCTAGTATATAGCACACCTAGTCCTCTAGTATATAGCACAACTAGTTCTCTAGTATATAGCACACCTAGTTCTCTAGTATATAGCACACCTAGTTCTCTATTATATAGCACACCTAGTTCTCTAGTATATAGCACACCTAGTCCTCTAGTATATAGCACACCTAGTCCTCTAGTATGTAGCACACCTAGTTCTCTAGTATATAGCACACCTAGTCCTCTAGTATATAGCACACCTAGTTCTCTAGTATATAGCACACCTAGTCCTCTAGTATATAGCACACCTAGTTCTCTAGTATATAGCACACCTAGTCCTCTAGTATATAGCACACCTACTTCTCTAGTATATAGCACACCTAGTCCTCTAGTATATAGCACACCTAGTTCTCTAGTATATAGCACACCTAGTCCTCTAGTATATAGCACACCTAGTTCTCTAGTATATAGCACACCTAGTCCTCTAGTATATAGCTCACCTAGTCCTCTAGTATATAGCACACCTAGTCCTCTAGTATATAGCACACCTAGTCCTCTAGTATATAGCTCACCTAGTTCTCTAGTATATAGCACACCTAGTCCTCTAGTATATAGCACACCTAGTCCTCTAGTATATAGCTCACCTAGTCCTCTAGTATATAGCACACCTAGTTCTCTAGTATATAGCACACCTAGTCCTCTAGTATATAGCACACCTAGTTCTCTAGTATATAGCACACCTAGTCCTCTAGTATATAGCACACCTAGTTCTCTAGTATATAGCACACCTAGTCCTCTAGTATATAGCACACCTAGTTCTCTAGTATATAGCACACCTAGTTCTCTAGTATATAGCACACCTAGTTCTCTAGTATATAGCACACCTAGTCCTCTAGTATATAGCACACCTAGTCCTCTAGTATATAGCACACCTAGTCCTCTAGTATATAGCACACCTAGTTCTCTAGTATATAGCACACCTAGTCCTCTAGTATATAGCACACCTAGTCCTCTAGTATATAGCACACCTAGTTCTCTAGTATATAGCACACCTAGTTCTCTAGTATATAGCACACCTAGTCCTCTAGTATATAGCACACCTAGTTCTCTAGTATATAGCACACCTAGTCCTCTAGTATATAGCACACCTAGTCCTCTAGTATATAGCACACCTAGTCCTCTAGTATATAGCACACCTAGTCCTCTAGTATATAGCACACCTAGTTCTCTAGTATATAGCACACCTAGTCCTCTAGTATATAGCACACCTAGTTCTCTAGTATATAGCACACCTAGTCCTCTAGTATATAGCACACCTAGTTCTCTAGTATATAGCACACCTAGTCCTCTAGTATATAGCAAACCTAGTCCTCTAGTATATAGCACACCTAGTCCTCTAGTATATAGCACACCTAGTTCTCTAGTATATAGCACACCTAGTTCTCTAGTATATAGCACACCTAGTCCTCTAGTATATAGCACACCTAGTCCTCTAGTATATAGCACACCTAGTTCTCTAGTATATAGCACACCTAGTTCTCTAGTATATAGCACACCTAGTCCTCTAGTATATAGCACACCTAGTCCTCTAGTATATAGCAAACCTAGTCCTCTAGTATATAGCACACCTAGTTCTCTAGTATATAGCACACCTAGTTCTCTAGTATATAGCACACCTAGTTCTCTAGTATATAGCACACCTAGTCCTCTAGTATATAGCACACCTAGTTCTCTAGTATATAGCACATCTAGTCCTCTAGTATATATCACACCTAGTCCTCTAGTATATAGCACACCTAGTTCTCTAGTATATAGCACACCTAGTTCTCTAGTATATAGCACACCTAGTTCTCTAGTATATAGCACACCTAGTTCTCTAGTATATAGCACACCTAGTTCTCTAGTATATAGCACACCTAGTCCTCTAGTATATAGCACACCTAGTCCTCTAGTATATAGCACACCTAGTTCTCTAGTATATAGCACACCTAGTCCTCTAGTATATAGCACACCTAGTTCTCTAGTATATAGCACACCTAGTTCTCTAGTATATAGCACACCTAGTTCTCTAGTATATAGCACACCTAGTTCTCTAGTATATAGCACACCTAGTTCTCTAGTATATAGCACACCTAGTTCTCTAGTATATAGCACACCTAGTTCTCTAGAATATAGCAAACCTAGTCCTCTAGTATATAGCACACCTAGTCCTCTAGTATATAGCACACCTAGTCCTCTAGTATGTAGCACACCTAGTCCTCTAGTATATAGTACACCTAGTCCTCTAGTATATAGCACACCTAGTTCTCTAGTATATAGCACACCTAGTCCTCTAGTATATAGCACACCTAGTTCTCTAGTATATAGCACACCTAGTCCTCTAGTATATAGCACACCTAGTTCTCTAGTATATAGCACACCTAGTCCTCTAGTATATAGCACACCTAGTTCTCTAGTAAATAGCACACCTAGTCCTCTAGTATATAGCATACCTAGTTCTCTAGTATGTAGCACACCTAGTCCTCTAGTATATAGCTCACCTAGTCCTCTAGTATATAGCACACCTAGTCCTCTAGTATATAGCACACCTAGTCCTCTAGTATATAGCTCACCTAGTTCTCTAGTATATAGCACACCTAGTCCTCTAGTATATAGCACACCTAGTCCTCTAGTATATAGCTCACCTAGTCCTCTAGTATATAGCACACCTAGTTCTCTAGTATATAGCACACCTAGTCCTCTAGTATATAGCACACCTAGTTCTCTAGTATATAGCACACCTAGTTCTCTAGTATATAGCACACCTAGTCCTCTAGTATATAGCACACCTAGTTCTCTAGTATATAGCACACCTAGTCCTCTAGTATATAGCACAACTAGTCCTCTAGTATATAGCACACCTAGTTCTCTAGTATATAGCACACCTAGTCCTCTAGTATATAGCACACCTAGTTCTCTAGTATATAGCACACCTAGTCCTCTAGTATATAGCACACCTAGTTCTCTAGTATATAGCACACCTAGTCCTCTAGTATATAGCACAACTAGTCCTCTGGTATATAGCACACCTAGTTCTCTAGTATATAGCACACCTAGTCCTCTAGTATATAGCACACCTAGTTCTCTAGTATATAGCACACCTAGTCCTCTAGTATATAGCACACCTAGTCCTCTAGTATATAGCACACCTAGTCCTCTAGTATATAGCTCACCTAGTCCTCTAGTATATAGCACACCTAGTTCTCTAGTATATAGCACACCTAGTCCTCTAGTATATAGCACACCTAGTCCTCTAGTATATAGCACACCTAGTTCTCTAGTATATAGCACACCTAGTTCTCTAGTATATAGCACACCTAGTTCTCTAGTATATAGCACACCTAGTCCTCTAGTATATAGCACAACTAGTTCTCTAGTATATAGCACACCTAGTTCTCTAGTATATAGCACACCTAGTTCTCTAGTATATAGCACACATAGTTCTCTAGTATATAGCACACCTAGTCCTCGAGTATATAGCACACCTAGTCCTCTAGTATGTAGCACACCTAGTTCTCTAGTATGTAGCACACCTAGTCCTCTAGTATATAGCACACCTAGTTCTCTAGTATATAGCACACCTAGTCCTCTAGTATATAGCACACCTAGTTCTCTAGTATATAGCACACCTAGTCCTCTAGTATATAGCACACCTAGTTCTCTAGTATATAGCACACCTAGTTCTCTAGTATATAGCACACCTAGTTCTCTAGTATATAGCACACCTAGTCCTCTAGTATATAGCACACCTAGTTCTCTAGTATATAGCACACCTAGTCCTCTAGTATATAGCTCACCTAGTCCTCTAGTATATAGCACACCTAGTCCTCTAGTATATAGCACACCTAGTCCTCTAGTATATAGCACACCTAGTTCTCTAGTATATAGCACACCTAGTCCTCTAGTATATAGCACACCTAGTCCTCTAGTATATAGCACACCTAGTCCTCTAGTATATAGCTCACCTAGTCCTCTAGTATATAGCACACCTAGTTCTCTAGTATATAGCACACCTAGTCCTCTAGTATATAGCACACCTAGTTCTCTAGTATATAGCACACCTAGTTCTCTAGTATATAGCACACCTAGTCCTCTAGTATATAGCACACCTAGTTCTCTAGTATATAGCACACCTAGTTCTCTAGTATATAGCACACCTAGTCCTCTAGTATATAGCTCACCTAGTCCTCTAGTATATAGCACACCTAGTTCTCTAGTATATAGCACACCTAGTTCTCTAGTATATAGCACACCTAGTTCTCTAGTATACATGTATAGCACACCTAGTTCTCTAGTATATAGCACACCTAGTTCTCTAGTATATAGCACACCTAGTTCTCTAGTATATAGCACACCTAGTCCTCTAGTATATAGCACAACTAGTCCTCTAGTATATAGCACACCTAGTTCTCTAGTATATAGCACACCTAGTCCTCTAGTATATAGCACACCTAGTTCTCTAGTATATAGCACACCTAGTCCTCTAGTATATAGCACACCTAGTTCTCTAGTATATAGCACACCTAGTCCTCTAGTATATAGCACAACTAGTCCTCTGGTATATAGCACACCTAGTTCTCTAGTATATAGCACACCTAGTCCTCTAGTATATAGCACACCTAGTTCTCTAGTATATAGCACACCTAGTCCTCTAGTATATAGCACACCTAGTCCTCTAGTATATAGCACACCTAGTTCTCTAGTATATAGCACACCTAGTTCTCTAGTATATAGCACACCTAGTTCTCTAGTATATAGCACACCTAGTCCTCTAGTATATAGCACAACTAGTTCTCTAGTATATAGCACACCTAGTTCTCTAGTATATAGCACACCTAGTTCTCTAGTATATAGCACACCTAGTTCTCTAGTATATAGCACACCTAGTCCTCTAGTATATAGCACACCTAGTCCTCTAGTATGTAGCACACCTAGTTCTCTAGTATATAGCACACCTAGTCCTCTAGTATATAGCACACCTAGTTCTCTAGTATATAGCACACCTAGTCCTCTAGTATATAGCACACCTAGTTCTCTAGTATATAGCACACCTAGTCCTCTAGTATATAGCACACCTAGTTCTCTAGTATATAGCACACCTAGTCCTCTAGTATATAGCACACCTAGTTCTCTAGTATATAGCACACCTAGTCCTCTAGTATATAGCACACCTAGTTCTCTAGTATATAGCACACCTAGTCCTCTAGTATATAGCTCACCTAGTCCTCTAGTATATAGCACACCTAGTCCTCTAGTATATAGCACACCTAGTCCTCTAGTATATAGCTCACCTAGTTCTCTAGTATATAGCACACCTAGTCCTCTAGTATATAGCACACCTAGTCCTCTAGTATATAGCTCACCTAGTCCTCTAGTATATAGCACACCTAGTCCTCTAGTATATAGCACACCTAGTCCTCTAGTATATAGCACACCTAGTCCTCTAGTATATAGCACACCTAGTCCTCTAGTATATAGCTCACCTAGTTCTCTAGTATATAGCACACCTAGTCCTCTAGTATATAGCTCACCTAGTCCTCTAGTATATAGCACACCTAGTCCTCTAGTTTATAGCACACCTAGTCCTCTAGTATATAGCTCACCTAGTTCTCTAGTATATAGCACACCTAGTTCTCTAGTATATAGCACACCTAGTCCTCTAGTATATAGCACACCTAGTTCTCTAGTATATAGCACACCTAGTCCTCTAGTATATAGCACACCTAGTTCTCTAGTATATAGCACACCTAGTCCTCTAGTATATAGCACACCTAGTTCTCTAGTATATAGCACACCTAGTTCTCTAGTATATAGCACACCTAGTTCTCTAGTATATAGCACACCTAGTCCTCTAGTATATAGCACACCTAGTCCTCTAGTATATAGCACACCTAGTCCTCTAGTATATAGCACACCTAGTTCTCTAGTATATAGCACACCTAGTCCTCTAGTATATAGCACACCTAGTCCTCTAGTATATAGCACACCTAGTTCTCTAGTATATAGCACACCTAGTTCTCTAGTATATAGCACACCTAGTCCTCTAGTATATAGCACACCTAGTTCTCTAGTATATAGCACACCTAGTCCTCTAGTATATAGCACACCTAGTCCTCTAGTATATAGCACACCTAGTCCTCTAGTATATAGCACACCTAGTCCTCTAGTATATAGCACACCTAGTTCTCTAGTATATAGCACACCTAGTCCTCTAGTATATAGCACACCTAGTTCTCTAGTATATAGCACACCTAGTCCTCTAGTATATAGCACACCTAGTTCTCTAGTATATAGCACACCTATTCCTCTAGTATATAGCAAACCTAGTCCTCTAGTATATAGCACACCTAGTCCTCTAGTATATAGCACACCTAGTTCTCTAGTATATAGCACACCTAGTTCTCTAGTATATAGCACACCTAGTCCTCTAGTATATAGCACACCTAGTCCTCTAGTATATAGCACACCTAGTTCTCTAGTATATAGCACACCTAGTTCTCTAGTATATAGCACACCTAGTCCTCTAGTATATAGCACACCTAGTCCTCTAGTATATAGCAAACCTAGTCCTCTAGTATATAGCACACCTAGTTCTCTAGTATATAGCACACCTAGTTCTCTAGTATATAGCACACCTAGTTCTCTAGTATATAGCACACCTAGTCCTCTAGTATATAGCACACCTAGTTCTCTAGTATATAGCACACCTAGTCCTCTAGTATATAGCACACCTAGTCCTCTAGTATATAGCACACCTAGTTCTCTAGTATATAGCACACCTAGTCCTCTAGTATATAGCACACCTAGTCCTCTAGTATATAGCACACCTAGTTCTCCAGTATATAGCACACCTAGTCCTCTAGTATATAGCACACCTAGTCCTCTAGTATATAGCACACCTAGTTCTCTAGTATATAGCACATCTAGTCCTCTAGTATATATCACACCTAGACATCTAGTATATAGCACACCTAGTCCTCTAGTATATAGCACACCTAGTTCTCTAGTATATATCACACATAGTCCTCTAGTATATAGCACACCTAGTTCTCTAGTATATAGCACACCTAGTTCTCTAGTATATAGCACACCTAGTTCTCTAGTATATAGCACACCTAGTCCTCTAGTATATAGCACACCTAGTCCTCTAGTATATAGCACACCTAGTTCTCTAGTATATGGCACACCTAGTTCTCTAGTATATAGCACACCTAGTTCTCTAGTATATAGCACACCTAGTTCTCTAGTATATAGCACACCTAGTTCTCTAGTATATAGCACACCTAGTTCTCTAGTATATAGCACACCTAGTCCTCTAGTATATAGCACACCTAGTTCTCTAGTATATAGCACACCTAGTTCTCTAGTATATAGCACACCTAGTTCTCTAGTATATAGCACACCTAGTTCTCTAGTATATAGCACACCTAGTTCTCTAGTATATAGCACACCTAGTCCTCTAGTATATAGCACACCTAGTTCTCTAGTATATAGCACACCTAGTTCTCTAGTATATAGCACACCTAGTTCTCTAGTATATAGCACACCTAGTCCTCTAGTATATAGCACACCTAGTCCTCTAGTATATAGCACACCTAGTTCTCTAGTATATAGCACACCTAGTCCTCTAGTATATAGCACACCCAGTTCTCTAGTATATAGCACACCTAGTTCTCTAGTATATAGCACACCTAGTTCTCTAGTATATAGCACACCTAGTCCTCTAGTATATAGCACACCTAGTCCTCTAGTATATAGCACACCTAGTTCTCTAGTATATAGCACACCTAGTTCTCTAGTATATAGCACACCTAGTTCTCTAGTATATAGCACACCTAGTCCTCTAGTATATAGCACACCTAGTCCTCTAGTATATAGCACACCTAGTTCTCTAGTATATAGCACACCTAGTTCTCTAGTATATAGCACACCTAGTTCTCTAGTATATAGCACACCTAGTCCTCTAGTATATAGCACACCTAGTCCTCTAGTATATAGCACACCTAGTCCTCTAGTATATAGCACACCTAGTTCTCTAGTATATAGCACACCTAGTTCTCTAGTATATAGCACACCTAGTTCTCTAGTATATAGCACACCTAGTTCTCTAGTATATAGCACACCTAGTTCTCTAGTATATAGCACACCTAGTCCTCTAGTATATAGCACACCTAGTTCTCTAGTATATAGCACACCTAGTTCTCTAGTATATAGCACACCTAGTCCTCTAGTATATAGCACACCTAGTCCTCTAGTATATAGCACACCTAGTTCTCTAGTATATAGCACACCTAGTTCTCTAGTATATAGCACACCTAGTGCTCTAGTATATAGCACACCTAGTTCTCTAGTATATAGCACACCTAGTCCTCTAGTATATAGCACACCTAGTACTCTAGTATATAGTACACCTAGTTCTCTAGTATATAGCACACCCAGTCCTCTAGTATATAGCACACCTAGTCCTCTAGTATATAGCACACCTAGTTCTCTAGTATATAGCACACCTAGTTCTCTAGTATATAGCACACCTAGTTCTCTAGTATATAGCACACCTAGTTCTCTAGTATATAGCCCACCTAGTTCTCTAGTATATAGCACACCTAGTTCTCTAGTATATAGCACACCTAGTTCTCTAGTATATAGCACACCTAGTCCTCTAGTATATAGCACACCTAGTTCTCTAGTATATAGCACACCTAGTTCTCTAGTATATAGCACATCTAGTTCTCTAGTATATAGCACACCTAGTCCTCTAGTATATAGCACACCTAGTCCTCTAGTATATAGCACACCTAGTTCTCTAGTATATAGCACACCTAGTTCTCTAGTATATAGCACATCTAGTTCTCTAGTATATAGCACACCTAGTTCTCTAGTATATATCACACCTAGTCCTCTAGTATATAGCACACCTAGTCCTCTAGTATATAGCACACCTAGTTCTCTAGTATATAGCACACCTAGTCCTCTAGTATATAGCACACCTAGTCCTCTAGTATATAGCACACCTAGTTCTCTAGTATATAGCACACCTAGTCCTCTAGTATATAGCACACCTAGTTCTCTAGTATATAGCACACCTAGTTCTCTAGTATATAGCACACCTAGTTCTCTAGTATATAGCACACCTAGTTCTCTAGTATATAGCACACCTAGTCCTCTAGTATAAAGCACACCTAGTCCTCTAGTATATAGCTCACCTAGTCCTCTAGTATATAGCACACCTAGTTCTCTAGTATATAGCTCACCTAGTCCTCTAGTATATAGCACACCTAGTTCTCTAGTATATAGCACATCTAGTTCTCTAGTATATAGCACACCTAGTTCTCTAGTATATAGCACACCTAGTTCTCTAGTATATAGCACACCTAGTTCTCTAGTATATAGCACATCTAGTTCTCTAGTATATAGCACACCTAGTCCTCTAGTATATAGCACACCTAGTTCTCTAGTATATAGCACACCTAGTCCTCTAGTATATAGCACACCTAGTCCTCTAGTATATAGCACACCTAGTCCTCTAGTATATAGCACACCTAGTTCTCTAGTATATAGCACACCTAGTTCTCTAGTATATAGCACACCTAGTTCTCTAGTATATAGCACACCTAGTTCTCTAGTATATAGCACACCTAGTCCTCTAGTATATAGCACACCTAGTTCTCTAGTATATAGCACACCTAGTTCTCTAGTATATAGCACACCTAGTTCTCTAGTATATAGCACACCTAGTTCTCTAGTATATAGCACACCTAGTTCTCTAGTATATAGCACACCTAGTCCTCTAGTATATAGCACACCTAGTTCTCTAGTATATAGCACACCTAGTTCTCTAGTATATAGCACACCTAGTTCTCTAGTATATAGCACACCTAGTTCTCTAGTATATAGCACACCTAGTTCTCTAGTATATAGCACACCTAGTTCTCTAGTATATAGCACACCTAGTCCTCTAGTATATAGCACACCTAGTCCTCTAGTATATAGCACACCTAGTTCTCTAGTAAATAGCACACCTAGTCCTCTAGTATATAGCACACCTAGTTCTCTAGTATATAGCACACCTAGTTCTCTAGTATATAGCACACCTAGTTCTCTAGTATATAGCACACCTAGTTCTCTATTATATAGCACACCTAGTCCTCTAGTATATAGCACACCTAGTTCTCTAGTATATAGCACACCTAGTTCTCTAGTATATAGCACACCTAGTTCTCTAGTATATAGCACACCTAGTTCTCTAGTATATAGGGTGTTTTTTCAGTCCGATTGATTCTTGAAACCATGAACAATAAATTCCACCATTTCAAATGCTCTGGTTTCTACACCCATTGTGTTATCATAAAACTTTGAACAAGTTCTCAATAAATATACTTAACACAGTGTATAACAATGGTAACGAAGGCATTGATTAGTGTAAGACGTACATCAGTTCAGCAAACACACACACACAGGCATTCTCTGAACGATGGTGGTTTTCGGATGATTAGTAGACGTTGGGTGTCGTAGGAGTCGAATCCGTGACATCATACACCTGGTAGTATCAAATCCGTGACATCATACACCTGGTAGTATCGAATCCATGACATCATACACCTGGTAGTATCGAATCCGTGACATCATACACCTGGTAGTATCGAGTCCATCACGTCATACATATATATCTTTCCCGCTCTAAAATAGACATGGTACAAGAAATACCGAGTGGCCGGCTAGTCCTTGTTTACTAAGTAGATTGCAGATTCTGAAGTATAGCCCCAACCACAGGCACTAGTTTCCCGAGATATGTATCAGAATGTTTCTATCAAAATACAATAAAATGTCCATAATATCGATGATATTGACGTGTTTTAGCCAATTGTATATGAAAGGGGTAAAATAACACTTGTTTCTGTGATCGCCCACCGCGAGGTATAGACAAGGTTTGCAACAGAACACACAACCCCCGGGACACAACCGTACGGTACTATCCTGTTTATAAACCAGCTATAACTTTGGAAGTAGGAGTGTGTAAGCTGAAAACTCTGATTAAAGTCAATACACAATGGATTGGTGGTAGTTAAATTTCTACACAGTTCATAAACAAAGTTTAGATAGACACGATGTTCTTGTCAAAATTCAATAACAGTTCATTCTATTTTCTATTATGTGTCTATAGTAATAGTCAGTAGTATATGTAGTATGCTGCTACCAAGACTATTATGTGTCTATAGTAATAGTCAGTAGTATATGTAGTATGCTGCTACCAAGACTATTATGTGTCTATAGTAATAGTCAGCAGTACATGTAGTATGCTGCTACCAAGACTATTATGTGTCTATAGTAATAGTCAGCAGTACATGTAGTATGCTGCTACCAAGACTATTATGTGTCTATAGTAATAGTCAGTAGTATATATAGTATGCTGCTACCAAGACTATTATGTGTCTATAGTAATAGTCAGTAGTACATATAGTATGCTGCTACCAAGACCGTTATGTGTCTATAGTAATAGTCAGTAGTACATGTAGTATGCTGCTACCAAGACTATTATGTGTATATAGTAATAGTTAGTAGTACATGTAGTATGCTGCTACCAAGACTATTATGTGTCTATAGTAATAGTCAGTAGTACGTGTAGTATGCTGCTACCAAGACTATTATGTGTCTATAGTAATAGTCAGCAGTACATGTAGTATGCTGCTACCAAGACTGTTATGTGTCTATAGTAATAGTCAGTAGTACGTGTAGTATGCTGCTACCAAGACTATTATGTGTCTATAGTAATAGTCAGTAGTACATGTAGTATGCTGCTACCAAGACTATTATGTGTCTATAGTAATAGTTAGTAGTACATGTAGTATGCTGCTACTAAGACTATTATGTGTCTATAGTAATAGTCAGTAGTATATGTAGTATGCTGCTACCAAGACTATTATGTGTCTATAGTAATAGTCAGTAGTATATGTAGTATGCTGCTACCAAGACTATTATGTGTCTATAGTAATAGTCAGTAGTATATGTAGTATGCTGCTACCAAGACTATTATGTGTCTATTGTAATAGTCAGTAGTATATGTAGTATGCTGCTACCAAGACTATTATGTGTCTATAGTAATAGTCAGTAGTATATGTAGTATGCTGCTACCAAGACTATTATGTGTCTATAGTAATAGTTAGTAGTACATGTAGTATGCTGCTACCAAGACTATTATGTGTCTATAGTAATAGTTAGTAGTACATGCAGTATGCTGCTACCAAGACTATTATGTGTCTATTTTAATAGTCAGTAGTATATGTAGTATGCTGCTACCAAGACTATTATGTGTCTATAGTAATAGTCAGTAGTACATGTAGTATGCTGCTACCAAGACTATTATGTGTCTATTTTAATAGTCAGTAGTACATGTAGTATGCTGCTACCAAGACTATTATGTGTCTATAGTAATAGTCAGTAGTACATGTAGTATGCTGCTACCAAGACTATTATGTGTCTATTTTAATAGTCAGTAGTATATGTAGTATGCTGCTACCAAGACTATTATGTGTCTATTTTAATAGTCAGTAGTACATGTAGTATGCTGCTACCAAGACTATTATGTGTCTATAGTAATAGTCAGTAGTATATGTAGTATGCTGCTACCAAGACTATTATGTGTCTATAGTAATAGTCAGATGTACATGTAGTATGCTGCTACCAAGACTATTATGTGTCTATAGTAATAGTCAGTAGTATATGTAGTATGCTGCTACCAAGACTATTATGTGTCTATAGTAATAGTCAGTAGTATATGTAGTATGCTGCTACCAAGACTATTATGTGTCTATAGTAATAGTCAGTAGTACATGTAGTATGCTGCTACCAAGACTATTATGTGTCTATTGTAATAGTCAGTAGTATATGTAGTATGCTGCTACCAAGACTATTATGTGTCTATAGTAATAGTCAGTAGTATATGTAGTATGCTGCTACCAAGACTATTATGTGTCTATTGTAATAGTCAGCAGTACATGTAGTATGCTGCTACCAAGACTATTATGTGTCTATAGTAATATTTAGTAGTATATGTAGTATGCTGCTACCAAGACTATTATGTGTCTATAGTAATAGTCAGCAGTACATGTAGTATGCTGCTACCAAGACTATTATGTGTCTGTAGTAATAGTCAGTAGTATATGTAGTATGCTGCTACCAAGACTATTATGTGTCTATAGTAATAGTCAGTAGTACATGTAGTATGCTGCTACCAAGACTGTTATGTGTCTATAGTAATAGTCAGTAGTACATGTAGTATGCTGCTACCAAGACTATTATGTGTCTATAGTAATAGTCAGTAGTACATATAGTATGCTGCTACCAAGATCGTTATGTGTCTATAGTAATAGTCAGTAGTACATGTAGTATGCTGCTACCAAGACTATTATGTGTCTATAGTAATAGTCAGCAGTACATGTAGTATGCTGCTACCAAGACTATTATGTGTATATAGTAATAGTCAGTAGTATATGTAGTATGCTGCTACCAAGACTGTTATGTGTCTATAGTAATAGTCAGTAGTACATGTAGTATGCTGCTACCAAGACTATTATGTGTCTATAGTAATAGTCAGTAGTATATGTAGTATGCTGCTACTAAGACTATTATGTGTCTATAGTAATAGTCAGTAGTATATGTAGTATGCTGCTACCAAGACTATTATGTGTCTATAGTAATAGTCAGTAGTACATGTAGTATGCTGCTACCAAGACTGTTATGTGTCTATTGTAATAGTCAGTAGTATATGTAGTATGCTGCTACCAAGACTATTATGTGTCTATTGTAATAGTCAGTAGTACATATAGTATGCTGCTACCAAGACCGTTATGTGTCTATAGTAATAGTCAGTAGTATATGTAGTATGCTACCAAGACTATTATGTGTCTATAGTAATAGTCAGTAGTATATGTAGTATGCTGCTACCAAGACTGTTATGTGTCTATAGTAATAGTCAGTAGTACATGTAGTATGCTGCTACCAAGACTATTATGTGTCTATAGTAATAGTCAGTAGTACATGTAGTATGCTGCTACCAAGACTGTTATGTGTCTATAGTAATAGTCAGTAGTACATGTAGTATGCTGCTACCAAGACTATTATGTGTCTATAGTAATAGTCAGTAGAACATGTAGTATGCTGCTACCAACTGTTATGTGTCTATTGTAATAGTCAGTAGTATATGTAGTATGCTGCTACCAAGACTATTATGTGTCTATAGTAATAGTCAGTAGTATATGTAGTATGCTGCTACCAAGACTGTTATGTGTCTATAGTAATAGTCAGTAGTACATGTAGTATGCTGCTACCAAGACTATTATGTGTCTATAGTAATAGTCAGTAGTACATGTAGTATGCTGCTACCAAGACTGTTATGTGTCTATTGTAATAGTCAGTAGTATATGTAGTATGATGCTACTAAGACTATTATGTGTATATAGTAATAGTTAGTAGTACATGTAGTATGCTGCTACCAAGACTATTATGTGTCTATAGTAATAGTCAGTAGTATATGTAGTATGCTGCTACCAAGACTATTATGTGTCTATAGTAATAGTTAGTAGTACATGTAGTATGCTGCTACCAAGACTATTATGTGTCTATTGTAATAGTTAGTAGTACATGTAGTATGCTGCTACCAAGACTATTATGTGTCTATAGTAATAGTTAGTAGTACATGTAGTATGCTGCTACCAAGACTATTATGTGTCTATTGTAATAGTCAGTAGTACATGTAGTATGCTGCTACCAAGACTATTATGTGTCTATTGTAATAGTTAGTAGTACATGTAGTATGCTGCTACCAAGACTATTATGTGTCTATAGTAATAGTTAGTAGTATATGTAGTATGCTGCTACCAAGACTGTTATGTGTCTATAGTAATAGTCAGTAGTACATGTAGTATGCTGCTACCAAGACTATTATGTGTCTATAGTAATAGTTAGTAGTACATGTAGTATGCTGCTACCAAGACTATTATGTGTCTATAGTAATAGTCAGTAGTATATGTAGTATGCTGCTACCAAGACTATTATGTGTCTATAGTAATAGTTAGTAGTACATGTAGTATGCTGCTACCAAGACTATTATGTGTCTATTGTAATAGTTAGTAGTACATGTAGTATGCTGCTACCAAGACTATTATGTGTCTATAGTAATAGTCAGCAGTACATGTAGTATGCTGCTACCAAGACTGTTATGTGTATATAGTAATAGTTAGTAGTATATGTAGTATGATGCTACCAAATAAAGATTTAGCATTGTAAGAGACGGGTGTGTGTTATCTGCATTGTGTTTGTCTGCACTTAAAACCTCGAGATCAGTTACATTGAAGTTGAAACATATTGTAATATCTATGGCATACTTATTTTCTGTATTTCAAATTGTTCAGTATTTATAAGTGTTGAAATGTTGTATCAAAGTTTAGGTAAGGCCAGGCTTTGAAAAATTTCATGTTCAATAACTTGTACAATAAACAAAGTTACTCCGATATTTTGTTCTGTCTGTCTTTGTGCCTCTTTCAGTTATTTTCTCCCTGATTCCACCACAAACTCTGTTTTATGACCCCACCACATATCATGAAATGTATTCGTTTATCATTACATTGCATAAAAAAGACCAGTTTCTGTATAGCGGCCATGGTAATCTCCCAGCTAGACGGTGCAGCTACAGTATCCACAAATAATTCCTGTTTTCAAAAACGGTATCATAGATGACCCTGGTAACTACAGGCCTTTCTCTATCATTGATGACCCTGGTAACTACAGGCCTTTCTCTATCATTGATGACCCTGGTAACTACAGGCCTTTCTCTATCCTAGATGACCCTGGTAACTACAGGCCTTTCTCTATCCTAGATGACCCTGGTAACTACAGGCCTTTCTCTATCATTGATGACCCTGGTAACTACAGGCCTTTCTCTATCATTGATGACCCTGGTAACTACAGGCCTTTCTCTATCATTGATGACCCTGGTAACTACAGGCCTTTCTCTATCATAGATGACCCTGGTAACTACAGGCCTTTCTCTATCATTGATGACCCTGGTAACTACAGGCCTTTCTTTATCATTGATGACCCTGGTAACTACAGGCCTTTCTCTATCATTGATGACCCTGGTAACTACAGGCCTTTCTCTATCATTGATGACCCTGGTAACTACAGGCCTTTCTCTATCATTGATGACCCTGGTAACTACAGGCCTTTCTCTATCATTGATGACCCTGGTAACTACAGGCCTTTCTCTATCATTGATGACCCTGGTAACTACAGGCCTTTCTCTATCATTGATGACCCTGGTAACTACAGGCCTTTCTCTATCATTGATGACCCTGGTAACTACAGGCCTTTCTCTATCATTGATGACCCTGGTAACTACAGGCCTTTCTCTATCATAGATGACCCTGGTAACTACAGGCCTTTCTCTATCATAGATGACCCTGGTAACTACAGGCCTTTCTCTATCATTGATGACCCTGGTAACTACAGGCCTTTCTCTATCATTGATGACCCTGGTAACTACAGGCCTTTCTCTATCATTGATGACCCTGGTAACTACAGGCCTTTCTCTATCCTAGATGACCCTGGTAACTACAGGCCTTTCTCTATCATTGATGACCCTGGTAACTACAGGCCTTTCTCTATCATTGATGACCCTGGTAACTACAGGCCTTTCTCTATCATTGATGACCCTGGTAACTACAGGCCTTTTCTCTATCATTGATGACCCTGGTAACTACAGGCCTTTCTCTATCATAGATGACCCTGGTAACTACAGGCCTTTCTCTATCATTGATGACCCTGGTAACTACAGGCCTTTCTCTATCATAGATGACCCTATAAGGGGCCGGTCAGTTTCTCCAGCCTGGGGGGGGGGGGGGGGGCATTCTTAAATCGGGCCGACAAAAAGTCACTGACCCCCCTATATGTAAAACCAAAATTCTAAAACATGATGACCCCACCGCCCAGATATATAATATTCATATGACAGGTATTTTTTGATAATGACTTATTATAATTATTGACCACACAGGGTAAAAATATTCCAAAAGGAGTTTAATAGTATATTGACAGTGAAAGGTAGGGGAAAGCTTGAGAAGAGAATATGCACATCTCTTGGGGGGGGGGGGGGTCCTAGGGTCTCCCCCTAGAAGACCTGGTTTTTTTTACTTCAATTTTGATACTATTCAGACCCCTTTCAGACAATAATTTCAAAGCTTTACAAGACAGCACAACACGTTAAAAGCAACTACAAAGGGTTGAAATATTTTTGAAATACAGTTTGATAGCATCTTGACAGTAAGAGGTAGGGGGAAGAGCTTGAGACTGAGATGTGTACACCTCATGTAGGGGGGGGGGGCTAGGGGTCTCCCCCTAGAAGACCTGGAGGTTTTTCACTCTGAAAAGTCAATTTTGAGACTATTCAGACCCTTTCAGACAATAATTTCCAAGCTTTACAAGACAGCACCAAAAGCAACTACATAGGGTTGAAATACATTTGAAATATACTTTGATAGCATCTTGACAGTAAGAGGGGAAGCGCTTGAGACTGGGATATGACCACCTCATGTGGGGGTCCGAGGGGTCAACCCTCTAGAAGGCCTGGAGGACTTTTACTCTTAAAGCCAATATTTAGGCTATTCAGACCCTTTCAAGCAATAACTTAATCCATGCTTTACAAGACAGCACCATCAAGTATCAGAAACTATGCGAACTTATACAGGGTTGAAATATGTTCTTAAAAAGGTTAAATAGCATCATTATATACATGTAGTAAAGGTCAGCACATCTAATGGTAGTATCATTGGTAGGGGAGATTTGGAGATTAAGGCAATGAAACATTTCACATCTTTAAAAGACAATATCGTCTCAAATTAGAATAGGGTGAAAATATTTAAGAAAAGTTTAATATCATTATGACAGTAAAAAGGTTGTTGGTGCATCTGGTTGTTGGTTGAATGCATGAGTGACCTCTGGGGTTAAGGGATTCCTTGAGGTTTTCCCCCTGGCAGATTTGGAGTTTTTTGCTTCTGGTAAGGCAATGTTTAGGTTATTCATAGCCCTTGAGGTAATATTTCCAATCTTCGAAAAGCTAATGTAAATGTAACAACGCCCTCATCGTCAAATATAGACCATCACAGTTTAGTAATTAAGGTATAAATAACAAGACATAGAATAATGATTATAAAATAATTTATTCGATAGGGCGTAAAAAGACAATTCGTGGATAATTTACAGATAAAGTACATTTTATATTTTTATGGAGTTTAGAAGCTACTATCCTATGCACTATTACAAATGACGTACATGTACATGTACGTAGTTATGGCAACGATTCTCAAAGATGATTGGGGCGTTTCTGGGATATACTGAGTATTTATCTTCTGACTGGACGATACTCGCATACAACTAACTACTCATTGCCATCAATGTGTTTATAGCAGATACCATGGCAACGAAACATGTGAAGACATTGGCTGTTGCGTCACTAGAATATGTCATTGAATCTACAGAGAAAAAAACAATCCATATTATGAATAGCTAATTAAATGACTAGCAAGATTTCACTTACATGTATGTCGTTGAATGTTGACAGCATTGCCTTAATCCTACCGAAAGCTATAACACATTTAGATAGATACATAGGAATGTATGTATGTATGTATGTATGTATGTATGTATGTATGTATGTATGTATGTGTGTGTGTGTGTGTGTGTGTGTGTGTGTGTGTGTGTGTGTGTGCGTGCGTGCGTGCGTGCGTGCGTGCGTGCGTGTGTGTGTGCAATTGGTGTATTGGTTTATTGAATATCAAACATTGATCGTATTTCAAGTAATAAAAGCATAATATAAGACCTACGTGGTATTGGTATGTATGTATGTATGTATGTATGTATGTATGTATGTATGTATGTATGTATGTATGTGTGTATGTATGTATGCTGCACCCAGTGTAAGTTGTTATCCAATGTGATTCATATCACAAATATACAAATATCACACCAAAATGTATAGTTGATGAAAACTTACCGTCATTGCAATGGTCAGTGTTACAACAAGTCGTTTTGGTACCTAAATAGAAAACAGGAAAACTTTGTAGAAACTGACATAATGTGTGACATTCTTATTCGATAAAAAGTTTAACTATATGGGGATACATTGGTAGACCTACAACTGTACTTAGTTGTATTATTCTATTGTGCTATATGGCAGTATCGTTTATGGATCACTTGGATTTACAACGTTCATTTTCAAGAAACTGTAGTTGTTTAGTATAAATATCAACATTATTTGATTATAGTGGCAAACCAGTATAACGAACTAGCAATATTTTAACATTAAATATTCTTTTCCATAACAAATTGCAGTCAAAGAAAGTAAAAACGCCAATGGCGTTGTAGCACAACTGTTGACAGTACACTTTAATTTTCTGTAATTATTATGTGTAATGATTATTTGCATACAGTTTTTGAAGTTTTATTCCCATGCCTACTCACTCATGGTGTTGTATCTGAAATATTTATATATAATCTCCCGGTATTTCTCATTCGTGCTACGTCATCGAGGACGAATGATTCCCTTCATGTGCATAGGGGACATACGGGAATCATGAGTCCGAGATGACGTAGCACGAATGAGAAATACCGGGAGATTATCTATTTATATTATACATAGACCCACTATTTTTTTCTATCATAATGACATTTTTAAACTAAAACTTACGCTGAACGCGCATTAATTTTATGAAATGATGGGGCTACGGCGCTCAGCTGAACATGTTCATTCAGTTTTCAGAATGTCGTCTGTCGTCGCAAAAGCAAGGAAACCATATTTACAAACAACAACAACAACAACAACAACAACAACAACAACAACAACAACATCGTAACTGTACAGGTTGATGATGTTTACAAATAGATCATAGTAGTTCCGACCATATTACTATACTGTGACGTCAAAGCATAGTAATATGACATGTATGGATTTCATATTACTATACTTTGACGTCACACCCTGGGAATATGAGGGTCTATGTATATAATAAACAACATTATTTAATGTTGCTATGGGTGTGGTATTGTTGCTAGGCATATCTACATGCAATGTTTATTCATTTACCTTCCCTTCGTCAGCGGATTTTTTTTGGCATTATACTTCATTGCTTACCTGTTGCCATGGGTGTGGTCTTGTTGCTAAGGG
Organism: Glandiceps talaboti; assembly: GCF_964340395.1. Lineage (NCBI taxonomy): Eukaryota > Metazoa > Hemichordata > Enteropneusta > Spengelidae > Glandiceps > Glandiceps talaboti. The sequence continues at coordinate 2,500,159 of NC_135557.1, read as the reverse complement.
CATTTACATATTTCAAAATAATGTTCATTTAATTGCCTACCCATCCCTGTTATAATTGTAAACAAATATCATTTGACTGTTGCTAAGGCGTGGTCTCGGTTGCTAGGCCAATGACGTAAGTATGACGCACTCACAATTTGCAAACGAACACATCTAGAATTAATCAATAACCAATTTTTATCCTCAGTAGTTTGAGACGTAAATTCAATATCAAAATCACTTGCATCATTTACACGACAGACAGACAGACAGACAGACAGGCATTTTACCTTGAACCATCCTGTAGTTCAGTGTTAAAGTTAGGTAGACATTGTTTCCAAGCAACCTCAAGGAGAGATTAATCCCAGTGCCAATCACACACACTTTATCTCATAAATGTTTTAATGTTTTAATGAGATCAATAAGATAATAATTTCTGTACACTCCTATCTGCCCCTGAGACTGGTTTTTTAGCCCTAATTTGCATATAACTAATTTGCATATCACTAATGGGATCATCATGTAATTCATCATCATCATTTCGACCCCAGTCAGTCAACATCATGTCATGAACAATTACCAATCTACAAACCTATAACAACGTTCCCATCTAATTTCAGACCAGTCTGCCCAGTAGTTTTGGAGTTTAAATTTTTAGACCAAAAATCACATTTCTTGCCCCAATTCACCTACCGGTGGTAAGAACATTTGATTTAAATAATTTCCCAAATAGACACCCAAGCTAATGGACCCACAAATTATCATGGCATTCAGTTCAACGTTTTTTGACTTTAAGTTGTTTACACACACACACACACACACACACACACACGCGCGCGCGCGCGCGCGCGCGCGCCAGCCAGCCAGATAGATTAATAGATAGATAGATAGATAGATAGATAGATAGATAGATAGATAGATAGATAGATAGATAGATAGATAGATAGATAGATAGATAGATAGATAGATAGATAGATAGATAGACAGACAGATAGATAGACAGATAGACAGACTGACAGACACTTTGCGATGCCTATAGAACTACTGAATCTTATCAGTTCAGTTGTTCTAATCATGGGGGTGTCGTCATGAGTTGAAAATTGATCAATGGTGACACAATTTGTACCCATATTCTGAGACGAATGTATCTTGATTATTGCTACAATTTACCCTGTGTGAGGTAAAATAATGACATTATTAACTCAAAGTTAATGATCATCGGAGACAGTACGGGTACGGTGTAGTCGTGATATAGATAATTCGTAGTCCTGAACCTGACGTAGAAAGACTAGACAAATCCCATATTTATGTTCGAATGCCTACAACTTTGGTTTGTATCTTGTATAATAATGAATGATAATATAATGTTAATTATAAAGGGGCATGTCAGCTTAATGGATAGTTGATAAATTTAATATTTCATTTTTCGTTGTGTCCAATGTTGAGGTAAATCTTCCATTTCAATACTTGCATATCCTGTATGATTGTCTTTAT
>NC_135557.1:2346186-2493686 GCF_964340395.1 Glandiceps talaboti | reverse complement strand
AACAAGTAAAATAATGGATTCCGTTTAACAGTATCGAAAGACTTTGAAATCACACGATGATTAAACTGAAACGACAAAACCGATGTGTATTCGTCTAGTCAACAATTTAATTACTGTACATAAAATTACAACTCCACATCACCATACTTTGGTACACCCATGAATGTATCCCTGGTACCCCCATGAGTGCATCTCTATAATATATCCATGTTACACAGGTTACAAATTGTCTGATTACCTGTAAAATCTTACGGCTATTATAAAACATTGGACAACATAATTTTGAGACAAAATACTTGACTTGCTGTAATGTAAAAATGTTTTAAATATTGAAATTCTCATGTTTACTTGTAGATGGCTTCGAATCAGTGACCATATTCATGACAGTGTTTGAGTGTTGTCATACATAGTATAAGTGAGAGTCACCCATCGCGCCACTAGCTAGACGTGCATGCTACCCTGAGAAACTGCTATTTGTGTTAATTGAGTCAATCGAACCCAGTCCATACTTCCAAGGCTTTGTGCAGTATGAATAGGTAGCAGGGCCTCGGTCATAAATTTTGAGTATCTATTATTCTCATGTCACCCAAGGTCACCAACTGTTACGAGAGAGTTTTAATGCTTTCCCACACAGTGGTTTGTAGACAAGTCGATATCCCTGTTAATACAAGTTTATTGTTAACATTGTATATACACGTGATAAATATTATGATTTGGAGAATATGTAAATGTTTATGTATTATGTGTATTATGATTGGACTAAACTTGGTTAAAAGTCGATAAAATATTTGTAATTATTATTTTGCAGTGTGGAGGAAAGGACCAATATCATACTATGTTAGTTTTTGAACTCATTAGACAACACATTCACATAAACCTTCTACTAGTACAGACCTAGAGAAGAGATGGCAGTAATACTTCGACTGTGTTGAAAGTGGGGTGTCCTTACACCGGCCATACCTAGTCCAACGTGGTGTCCTTACACCGGCCATGCCTAGTCCAACGTGGTGTCCTTACACCGGCCATGCCTAGTCCAACGTGGTGTCCTTACACCGGCCATGCCTAGTCCAACGTGGTGTCCTTACACCGGCCATGCCTAGTCCAACGTGGTGGACATACACCGGCCATACCTAGTCCAACGTGGTGTCCTTACACCGGCCATGCCTAGTCCAACGTGGTGTCCTTACACCGGCCATGCCTAGTCCAACGTGGTGTCCTTACACCGGCCATACCTAGTCCAACGTGGTGCTCTTACACCGGCCATACCTAGTCCAACGTGGTCGACTTCCAATAACAACACTAGTAATATATATATATATATATATATATATATATATATATATATATATATACACACACACACATATACATACATACATACATACATACATACATACATACATACATACATACATACATACATACATACATACATACATAGGAGTGCAAAAGCAATGAGTAGGACAGTTCTGATAATTAAATTCCATTGTGACGTTTCAAATCAACATTCTTTTTCATAAGTTATCAAGGCAAGATACATAGTAGTCATCACCTGATTGTAGATCTAAATATTATAGAATAGAACGACAAGTTCTATCTAAAAGTGATGAAACCCTATAGAACACACCTGAAAGATAAAAATAAGGGTAGTTAGATATTAGGGAATGGTGTAAATGATTTCGAGGTGGAAAATGATTTCCTCCTCCTCCTTCTTCAATCTCAATCGACCCTCATCACCAGAAACATTACAAATCGTGTGTGTGTGTGTGTGTGTGTGTGTGTGTGTGTGTGTGTGTGTGTGTGTGTGATTTATATAAAAGCTTCATTGATGATGGTGTCGATGCTGCCTCACTTAAACTTGAGGAACTGATGTCATTTATTACGTGTGCAACTTTAATCCTGCTATTCAGTATACTTAAATGTAATCTCACTTAAGATTAATGGTGATGACATAGCTACATCTATATTCATACTAAACCTACTGAGTAACATTCATGTTTGCAGTATGGTTCATCACATCCTAATAAGTGTAAAGATTCCATTCCCGATTCACAATTACTTCGTTTACGTCGTATTTGTAGTAGTGATTTGGATTTCAGAGAAAGGTCTGCTGAATTTTGCACGTACTTCCATCAACGTGGTTATCTAGTGTCGGTTACCAATGCGGCTTTACTTAAGGTGTCATCTTTGTCTAGGGAAGCTTGTATCAAATCACATGATCAGAGGAGTAACAACAATCGTCCCATACTAGCTCTTTCATACCATCCCTTTTCCACGAGAGTTAAGAACATAATATACAAATATTTTAATATATCTTACTTTCTAAACTGGGACACGAGGCAACAATTCTAGTGAAATCTGATAATGATTATAATAAAGGCCCAAATCAGATTAATATTGCATGAGTCACATTTACGTCATACTTGTTCCTCGTGGCTTTATTGTTTGTAAAATCTATTTTATAACTTTATTACAGGCTTACATATATTCGGGATTCTGGATAATTGTATAAAACCACAAATACAATGTGTAAAAAAAATATATAATAGCGGCATCATAATATATATGTATAAAACCACAAATACAATGTGTAAAAAAAATATATAATAGCGGCATCATAATATATATGTATAAAACCACAAATACAATGTGTAAAAAAAATATATAATAGCGGCATCATAATATATATGTATAAAACCACAAATACAATGTGTAAAAAAAATATATAATAGCGGCATCATGGTATATATGTACATGTACACTTAAACATTTTAATCGCAGAAAAAAGTCCACAAAACAAGTAAATATAGGAATAGATTCAGTCAATGTCTGTAATATTTATCTCTTACCAAGCTTAGGATTAATTATGGAACATAACCAAGACGCAAACTCCACGTTTAGTGCGCTCGCTCTTTCCTTGCTCACAACAGAGAAGTATACTCGTAAATGTTTATACGTCCCTGCTTATCATGATAATACTGAGGGTGGGACACGGCATAAAATAAACCAACCAGGACGCTTGAAATCGATCATGTGACCTCAAATTTGTGTAACGAAGCTTCTCACCACCTGTTGCCCTTTTGTGGTGAGATATATATTCCGCATGTTGCAGTACATTGCATTTGTGGAGTTTACGGGACATTACAAGAGATTGGCGAAACAGTATATTATTTGAGGTGAAGCTCCGAAACTTCGCGTCTTTTGCGATGGAAATAAACAATATACTACATGTAGTATCTAGCTTTAATCAATAGTTGTTGCCGAAACACAGTTGATTCCGGTCTGTATTATTTTCATCAATGAATAGTAGTCGTTATATCTTTATCTCTTCAAAGTATACACTTCAATGAAGGATCGGAGAAGAAGAAGTCACCGGCCCATCCCAGCCGTAAAAACTGATCGCTCCCTTATACCGATGTATCTGGCCATTCTACAGATATTTATCATGTATGACGGTACCATGGCAGAACTTACATAAGTTCATATGACATCTTGTATTGTCTTCATATTGTGCTTTGTCCTCTATTTCAATGTTATTTATTACACTGTTGATAGAATTGTTGCCACATGCCCTTGTTTTAATAGGGTAAACATTTCATTATTTCCTGAAACACCTTTAACAGGTAATTTTCGGATTTCACCATACTGGAATTGTTGCCTCTTGCCCTAGATCAAATGTTGTATTTTATCGCATTGCATCACATCATATCGCACCACATCGCATCAAATCGCAAATGTACGTATCACGTTCTATCGTATATTATCGTATAGTAGTATATGTTATCGTATCGTATCGTATCGTATCGTATCTACGGTGGTGGCAGTCCCAGACGAAGCGGGTACGCATGCTTGTTAGATAATTCACGGAAAAGGCGGTATTTTTCGTCGGCAGATCACCTTCCCCGGAGAATAGATGTAGGAGGGGAAACGATGTACGAGCAATGTATGGAATAGGTGTCGTTGAAGGTAAGACCCCAGATTTCGGAAATGAGGGGGAATTTTTTGCTTTGATTTTCTCCCAGATTCACTAAAAAAAATGGGTGTTTTTCATTGAAATATTCAGGGAAAAGGGGTATATTTGAAACAAGCATGGGCACCCACCCATACAGGGACGGCCACCACCGGGATCGTATCGTATCGTATCGTATCGTATCGTATCATATCGTACCACATCGCACTGTACATATCGTACAGTATAGCTTCATATCGCAACGTATTGCATCACATGGCATCGTATCGTATTGTATCGTATCATGTTATCTACGCATCTCTATTTTGTGATGGGCTAGTTGAAATTCCCTCGTTCCTAGCACAGCAGTATCTCTACATCAATTACACTGCACAACAGTATCTCAACATCAAGTACTCTACACAGCAATATCTCTACATCAATTACACTACACATTAGTATCTCTACATCCTGACAATTACACTACACATCAGTATCTCTATATCAATTACACTACACAGTAGTATCTCTACATCCTGACAATTACACTACACATCAGTATCTCTACATCAATTACACTACACAGCAGTATCTCTACATCAATTACACTACACATCAGTATCTCTACATCCTGACAATTACACTACACAGCAGTATCTCTACATCCTGACAATTACACTACACAGCAGTATCTCTACATCAATTACACTACACAGCAGTATCTCTACATCAATTACACTACACAGTAGTATCTCTACATCAATTACACTACACAGTAGTATCTCTACATCAATTACACTACACAGCAGTATCTCTACATCCTGACAATTACACTACACAGCAGTATCTCTACATACTGACAATTACACTACACATCAGTATCTCTACATCAATTACACTACACAGCAGTATCTCTACATCAATTACACTACACAGCAATATCTCTACATCCTGACAATTACACTACACATCAGTATCTCTACATCAATTACACTACACAGCAGTATCTCTACATCAATTACACTACACAGCAATATCTCTACATCAATTACACTACACAGCAGTATCTCTACATCAATTACACTACACAGTAGTATCTCTACATCCTGACAATTACACTACACAGCAATATCTCTACATCCTGACAATTACACTACACAGCAGTATCTCTACATCAATTACACTGCACAGCAGTATCTCTACATCAATTACACTACACAGCAATATCTCTACATCCTGACAATTACACTACACAGTAGTATCTCTACATCCTGACAATTACACTACACAGCAATATCTCTACATCCTGACAATTACACTACACAGTAGTATCTCTATATCAATTACACTACACAGCAGTATCTCTACATCAATTACACTACACAGCAATATCTCTACATCAATTACACTACACAGTAGTATCTCTACATCCTTACAATTACACTACACAGCAGTATCTCTAGATCAATTACACTACACAGCAGTATCTCTACATCCTGACAATTACACTACACAGTAGTATCTCTACATCCTTACAATTACACTACACAGCAGTATCTCTACATCCTGACAATTACACTACACAGTAGTATCTCTACATCAATTACACTACACAGCAGTATCTCTACATCAATTACACTACACAGTAGTATCTCTACATCAATTACACTACACAGCAGTATCTCTACATCCTGACAATTACACTACACAGCAATATCTCTACATCCTGACAATTACACTACACAGCAGTATCTCTACATCAATTACACTACACAGCAGTATCTCTACATCAATTACACTACACAGTAGTATCTCTACATCAATTACACTACACAGCAGTATCTCTACATCCTGACAATTACACTACACAGCAGTATCTCTACATCAATTACACTACACAGTAGTATCTCTACATCAATTACACTACACAGCAGTATCTCTACATCCTGACAAATACACTACACAGTAGCTACCTATCTCTACATCAATTACACTACTCAGTAGTATCTCTACATCCTTACAATTACACTACACATCAGTATCTCTACATCCTGACAATTACACTACACAGCAGTATCTCTACATCAATTACACTACACAGCAGTATCTCTACATCAATTACACTACACAGTAGTATCTCTACATCAATTACACTACACAGCAGTATCTCTACATCCTGACAATTACACTACACAGTAGCTACCTATCTCTACATCAATTACACTACACAGCAGTATCTCTACATCCTGACAATTACACTACACATCAGTATCTCTACATCAATTACACTACACAGCAGTATCTCTACATCCTGACAATTACACTACACAGCAGTATCTCTACATCAATTACACTACACAGCAGTATCTCTACATCCTGACAATTACACTACACAGCAGTATCTCTACATCAATTACACTACACAGTAGTATCTCTACATCCTGACAATTACACTACACAGTAGTATCTCTACATCCTGACAATTACACTACACAGCAATATCTCTACATCCTGACAATTACACTACACAGCAGTATCTCTACATCAATTACACTGCACAGCAGTATCTCTACATCAATTACACTACACAGCAATATCTCTACATCCTGACAATTACACTACACAGCAGTATCTCTACATCCTGACAATTACACTACACAGCAATATCTCTACATCCTGACAATTACACTACACAGTAGTATCTCTATATCAATTACACTACACAGCAGTATCTCTACATCAATTACACTACACAGCAATATCTCTACATCAATTACACTACACAGCAGTATCTCTACATCAATTACACTACACAGCAGTATCTCTACATCAATTACACTACACAACAGTATCTCTACATCAATTACACTACACAGTAGTATCTCTACATCCTGACAATTACACTACACAGTAGTATCTCTACATCCTTACAATTACACTACACAGCAGTATCTCTAGATCAATTACACTACACAGCAGTATCTCTACATCCTGACAATTACACTACACAGTAGTATCTCTACATCCTTACAATTACACTACACAGCAGTATCTCTACATCCTGACAATTACACTACACAGTAGTATCTCTACATCAATTACACTACACAGCAGTATCTCTACATCAATTACACTACACAGTAGTATCTCTACATCAATTACACTACACAGCAGTATCTCTACATCCTGACAATTACACTACACAGCAATATCTCTACATCCTGACAATTACACTACACAGCAGTATCTCTACATCAATTACACTACACAGCAGTATCTCTACATCAATTACACTACACAGTAGTATCTCTACATCAATTACACTACACAGCAGTATCTCTACATCCTGACAATTACACTACACAGCAGTATCTCTACATCAATTACACTACACAGCAGTATCTCTACATCAATTACACTACACAGTAGTATCTCTACATCAATTACACTACACAGCAGTATCTCTACATCCTGACAATTACACTACACAGTAGCTACCTATCTCTACATCAATTACACTACTCAGTAGTATCTCTACATCCTTACAATTACACTACACAGCAGTATCTCTACATCAATTACACTACACAGCAGTATCTCTACATCAATTACACTACACAGTAGTATCTCTACATCAATTACACTACACAGCAGTATCTCTACATCCTGACAATTACACTACACAGTAGCTACCTATCTCTACATCAATTACACTACTCAGTAGTATCTCTACATCCTTACAATTACACTACACATCAGTATCTCTACATCCTGACAATTACACTACACAGCAGTATCTCTACATCAATTACACTACACAGCAGTATCTCTACATCAATTACACTACACAGTAGTATCTCTACATCAATTACACTACACAGCAGTATCTCTACATCCTGACAATTACACTAGACAGTAGCTACCTATCTCTACATCAATTACACTACACAGCAGTATCTCTACATCCTGACAATTACACTACACATCAGTATCTCTACATCAATTACACTACACAGCAGTATCTCTACATCCTGACAATTACACTACACAGTAGTATCTCTACATCCTTACAATTACACTACACAGCAGTATCTCTACATCAATTACACTACACAGTAGTATCTCTACATCCTGACAATTACACTACACAGTAGTATCTCTACATCCTGACAATTACACTACACAGCAATATCTCTACATCCTGACAATTACACTACACAGCAGTATCTCTACATCAATTACACTGCACAGCAGTATCTCTACATCAATTACACTACACAGCAATATCTCTACATCCTGACAATTACACTACACAGTAGTATCTCTACATCCTGACAATTACACTACACAGCAATATCTCTACATCCTGACAATTACACTACACAGTAGTATCTCTATATCAATTACACTACACAGCAGTATCTCTACATCAATTACACTACACAGCAATATCTCTACATCAATTACACTACACAGCAGTATCTCTACATCAATTACACTACACAGTAGTATCTCTACATCCTGACAATTACACTACACAGTAGTATCTCTACATCAATTACACTACACAGCAGTATCTCTACATCAATTACACTACACAGTAGTATCTCTACATCAATTACACTACACAGCAGTATCTCTACATCCTGACAATTACACTACACAGCAATATCTCTACATCCTGACAATTACACTACACAGCAGTATCTCTACATCAATTACACTACACAACAGTATCTCTACATCAATTACACTACACAGTAGTATCTCTACATCCTGACAATTACACTACACAGTAGTATCTCTACATCAATTACACTACACAGCAGTATCTCTACATCAATTACACTACACAGTAGTATCTCTACATCAATTACACTACACAGCAGTATCTCTACATCCTGACAATTACACTACACAGCAATATCTCTACATCCTGACAATTACACTACACAGCAGTATCTCTACATCAATTACACTACACAGCAGTATCTCTACATCAATTACACTACACAGCAGTATCTCTACATCAATTACACTACACAGCAGTATCTCTACATCCTGACAATTACACTACACAGCAGTATCTCTACATCAATTACACTACACAGCAGTATCTCTACATCAATTACACTACACAGTAGTATCTCTACATCAATTACACTACACAGCAGTATCTCTACATCCTGACAATTACACTACACAGTAGCTACCTATCTCTACATCAATTACACTACTCAGTAGTATCTCTACATCCTTACAATTACACTACACATCAGTATCTCTACATCCTGACAATTACACTACACAGCAGTATCTCTACATCAATTACACTACACAGCAGTATCTCTACATCAATTACACTACACAGTAGTATCTCTACATAAATTACACTACACAGCAGTATCTCTACATCCTGACAATTACACTACACAGCAGTATCTCTACATCAATTACACTACACAGCAGTATCTCTACATCCTGACAATTACACTACACAGTAGTATCTCTACATCCTTACAATTACACTACACAGCAGTATCTCTACATCAATTACACTACACAGTAGTATCTCTACATCCTGACAATTACACTACACAGTAGTATCTCTACATCAATTACACTACACAGCAGTATCTCTACATCAATTACACTACACATTAGTATCTCTACATCCTGACAATTACGCTACACAGCAGTATCTCTACATCCTGACAATTACACTACACAGCAGTATCTCTACATCCTGACAATTACACTGCACAGCAGTATCTCTACATCAATTACACTACACAGCAGTATCTCTACATCAATTACACTACACAGTAGTATCTCTACATCAATTACACTGCACAGCAGTATCTCTACATCCTGACAATTACACTACACAACAGTATCTCTACATCCTGACAATTACACTACACAGCAGTATCTCTACATCAAGTACACTACACATCAGTATGTCTACTAGACTGTTGACAGTCGCTCGCGCCTTTTTTTTCCTACGTTTTATCTTAACTCCGATCTGGCGCAACACTAGTCTAATCGCAAACTGATATCGAGGGCCGAAGGCCTAAGGTCGAGCCTTTGGCCCTCGACTCGGGCCTTCGGCCCTCGATATCAATATGCGATTATAGTAGTGTTGTGCCGGATCGGAGTTTAGATAAGATGTAGGAAAAAAAGGCGCGAGCGACTGTCGAAAGTCTAGGGGACAGTCACCAAATAAACATTGGTATGCTTATCGGGTCTGTAGGATTTCTTCATCACACTTTGGTAAAATATATAAGCGGCAGTATTCAACACCACCAGACTGCCTTGTAAGGGAAATAATGCAATATGATAGGAAATCAATGCCAGCACAGTGCAGGCAAGGGTTAGGTCTTGAAGACACAGCTAGGGATGCATATGTAAAACACATGAATAGGAATGGCCATGTTGGGTTGAAAGTTTGTCAAAAAGGGTTTGTGATTGACATTGTTAGACCTCATCAAGGTTGTAGCATTGATGGCGATTTAGATGATCTCAGTGTTGATATCACTAAAGGTTTAGTTGAAATCAAATGCCCTGAAAATAATGGATTGTCAGTAAAGGAACTCATAAGAACCAAGGACAGTCAGTTTTAGCTGTTTCTTGATGAAAATGAAAATCCAAAGTTTAACAAAAAATATCATTATTATTATTAAATGTTAGGTCAGATGGGAATAATGAACAGGTTGTGGTGTGACTTCTGTGTATTTATAATTCTAGACCCTGAATCTGGTGAACAAGGGTATTAAGTATATGTGGAGAGAATTGAATTTAACCAAGGCTTGTATGATACATTATGTAAAAAGTCTGAGACATTTTTTCTGGAAGGTATTGTCCCAGAACTATATTCACTGGACGTGTGCAACGGCAGGTCAAGTTGTTAGGTACATATATAAGTAGACCTGGATATCGTAGGGTGTCTACACTGATCTAAGGCCAGAACAAATTAAAAGCTTTTCAACAGATGCGACCTACCCATATTTTTGGCATTTCAATTTTTAAATTTTTTTTTCATTAGTGATGGGAAATATAATACAGGCTTTGCATGTCAGTAAAATGCACACTTTTTTTTCTACATTAACAGGATTTCTTTCTGTATGATACATGTGACAATATGCATTTGAGTCAATTCCAAATTATATAATCTTATACAGTCCTACCCAATGTGATGGGCTAGGTTGCTCGTTGAACAGCTTTGTTATTTTTTCTGGCCTAAATGTAAAATATAGTAACTAAGCTAGTATAAAAGAAATACACAATATGTATACATGTACACAGTTTATTTATTTTAATGTTACCATGTACCAAAATGTATTGGTCTTCCTGTACCTATTGGTCATGAAAATATTGCTGACAGTATTACAAAGTAAATGACACTTATTCTCAGCAATAATAATCTCATACAAAGCCTGTTCCACAACAGTCTTATTTCACATTTGTAAATATTTTCCTGTCACTTTATTTAGTGGGAACACAAAATTAATTTGTAATATATCAATAAATATAATTTATGGTATGCAATATATTATTCTCTACATTTTACACTTACAAGTCCATACAATATAAATAAAATAATAAATATTAAATATTAAAAATGAAATTGTTACATGGATGGAGCTTTGAGAAATAGTACACTGGTGAGTGAGACCATAAAAGCAGTCACAAATGATAATATATAGGTGCAGTCAATGAAATTGTTCTTGTGTACTTTTTCAGTGGGTGGGCAATCTTTTCATTCAGTAGCAGGTGGGCAATCTTTTCATTCGATAGCAGGTGGGCAATCTTTTCAATCAATAGCAGGTGGGCAATCTTTTCATTCAGTAGCAGGTGGGCAATCTTTTCATTCAGTAGCAGGTGGGCAATCTTTTCAATCAATTAGCAGGTGGGCAATCTTTTCATTCAGTAGCAGGTGGGCAATCTTTTCATTCAGTAGCAGGTGGGCAATCTTTTCATTCAGTAGCAGGTGGGCAATCTTTTCAATCAATAGCAGGTGGGCAATCTTTTCATTCAGTAGCAGGTGGGCAATCTTTTCATTCAGTAGCAGGTGGGCAATCTTTTCATTCAGTAGCAGGTGGGCAATCTTTTCATTCAGTAGCAGGTGGGGAGCAAACAAGGTGAATAAGGGCAGGGAAGTCATGATTTAGATACAATGGGAGGGGAAAACATTGTGTACGTCGAAATGAATTGTTGGTATAGTGGAGAGTACAAACATTTCAGTGGTGGGAGTGGGTAAGTCATTCTCAATATTGGGTGGGTAGTGGTATATATCTTTCAGTGGTGGGAGTGGGTAAGTCATTCTCAATATTGGGTGGGTAGTGGTATATATCTTTCAGTGGTGGGAGTGGGTAAGTCATTCTCAATATTGGGTGGGTAGTGGTATATATCTTTCATCGGTGGGAGTGGGTAAGTCATTCTCAATATTGGGTGGGTAGTGGTATATATCTTTCATCGGTGGGAGTGGGTAAGTCATTCTCAATATTGGGTGGGTAGTGGTATATATCTTTCATCAGGGGGAGGGCACATAAGAACATCTAAACACCTCTCCACAATTTTTTTTTTTTTTTTGGGGGGGGGATTCTATTAAAAACATTATTTTTGATCTGAAACAACATATAATTAATGAAAATCACAAATCTGCGTATTGGCTGCACCTGTACATATTTGCCACGTTTCCTTTGGTCAACTACAGGGGATTCATTGCAAGCATGCAGTTTTGATGTCAGACGGTATCAATTTCAGTGAGACTGGCCAAAAGACTTCTTTGTTATGACAAATAAAGGTAACAGAGATTGATCTCTTACTGTAACAGCATTTCACCATGAGGTCAGTCTCATTGAACTTGATACCTCAGCTAACCAAAACTGCATGCTCATGGTTAATCCCCTTTATTCTGGCAATAGAAACACCCTATGATCCTCACATTCTTTACACATCATTTCTTTGTGAAGACTTGTTACCATTAGTAACGTTCTCAACAATTACTGTAATGCTATTTTTAGAATGGGGATTGAAAATTCACTAGGAAAGCACAAACTGTGAAGATTTGCTCTGCTAAACCATTCATTGTAAACTTCACTGTCAAATATATGAAATGCTTTTAAACGTCCTATAGCCCTCTCTATATGAATGCGAGCTTCTGATATTCAATGAGAACCCTTTCACCACCAGTACCCCATATATGGGGACGCGCTAAGGCGCCCACCAGTACCCCATATATGGGGACGGCAAAGTTCATTCACCCATGGCTCGCCTATCTCGCCGTTATGCCGTTTAACGGCAGCTATTGCTGCAAAACTTGCTGCCATAACTAGTTCCACACATGCGTATTAGCTATGTTTTGCTTGTCTGCCATTTTGAACACACTCTAATATAGTACCTATAGCAATATTAAATACATATTTATGACTATTTTATAGTCATAAACTACCATGCCGTACCCTACACCGGGTCACACATGTGTTATACTCTAATATAGTACCTATAGCAATATTAAATACATATTTATGACTATTTTATAGTCATAAACTACCATGCCATACCCTACACCGGGTAACACATGTGTTATACTCTAATATAGTACATATAGCAATATTAAATACATATTTATGACTATTTTATAGTCATAAACTACCATGCCATACCCTACACCGGGTCACACATGTGTTATACTCTAATATAGTACCTATATCAATATCAAATACATATTTATTATAATTTTATAGTCATATACTACCATGCCATACCCTACACCGGGTCACACATGTGTTACACTCTAATATAGTGCCTATATCAATATCAAATACATATTTATTATAATTTTATAGTCATATACTACTATGCCATACCCTACACCGGGTCACACATGTGTTATACTCTAATATAGTACCTATAGCAATATTAAATACATATTCATGACTATTTTATAGTCATAAACTACTATGCCATACCCTACACCGTGTCACACATGTGTTATACTCTAATATAGTACCTATAGCAATATTAAATACATATTTATGACTATTTTATAGTCATAAACTACCATGCCATACCCTACACCGGGTCACACATGTGTTATACTCTAATATAGTGCCTATATCAATATCAAATACATATTTATGACTATTTTATAGTCATAAACTACTATGCCATACCCTACACCGGGTCACACATGTGTTATACTCTAATACAGTATCTATCACTATTTTATGGCCATAAGTTAACACGAATCATTCATTTACAGAAACATGACTGAAGTCAGAATGTGGCTGAAATTTGCATGATTTAATGTCAACACCTATCTCTATTTGAAAATACACATATCCAAAATAGTATCTATAATTGTCAAGAGACTACAGAACAGATTGGAATGAATGTAAATATAACCAATGAAAGACCTACAATAATGAACTACAGTGATGTATTGGGAAAGGACAGCAGAAATATCATGCACTTAACCAACCAGGAAAACCAGAAAAAAACCTGTAACGTGTTGGATAAAACTCTGGAAACCCGGGTCCAAATATATGCAATATTAAATAAATTCAATTACCAGTTACATTTCAACACAAAATTCAATTTTAAATTACATTTCAACACAAAATTCAATTTTAAATTACATTTCAACACAAAATTCAATTTTAAATTACATTTCAACATTAAATTCAGTTTAAAATTACATTTCAACATTAAATACAATTTTAAATTACATTTCAACATTAAATTCAATTTAAATTACATTTCAACACTAAATTCAATTTAAAATTACATTTCTACTTTAAATTCAATTTAAATTACATTTCAACACAAAATTCAATTTAAAAATTACATTTCAACATTAAATTCAATTTTAAATTACATTTCAACAATAAAAATATTTTCAAAAAAGTTTAATATCCATCCTTCCATCTATCCATCCACCCATCTATATATCATCTATCTATCTTATGTTTGCCTATCTATCTTTCTCCATCCATCCATATATGATCTATATATCTTATCTATCCATCCATCTATATATCATCTATCTTATCTATGTCTGTTTATCTTATCTATATCTCCATCCATCTATATATCATCTATATATCTTATCCATCCATCTATATACCATCTATCTTATCTATGTCTGTCTATCTTATCTATATCTCCATCCATCTATATATCATCTATAAATCTTATCCATCCATCCATCTATATATCATCTATCTTATCTATCTATATATCAACTATCTATCTATATATCATCTATCTTTCTATATATCTATCTTATCCATCCATCCATCCATCCATCCATCATCTATCTTATGTATCTTATTTATCTTATCTATATCTATCTATCTATCTTATCCATCCACATATCATCTATCTATGTATCTTATCTATATCTACAACCAACTATCTATCTATTTAACAACTTTTTTTTTTTTTTTTTTTTTTTGGTTTTTTTTTTTTTTTTGTAGTATATATGCTCGGAATTACCCCCAGCAAGTTCCATCCTGACATGTACACACACTCACACATCTATCTTTCTATATAACTATCTATTCATCTATCCATCCATCCATCCATATATCATCTATCTTATATATCTTATTTATCTCTATATATGTCTATCTATCCTCCTTGAACTTATCTATCTATCTTTCTATCCATCCATCTATCTATTCACTTATCTATCTATCTATCTATTTATCTATACATCTATCTATCTATCTATCTATACATACATACATCCATCCATCCATCCATCCATCCATCCATTCAATTATTATAAACCCATCTTTCTCGTACATTACAGTGGCTGTGTAAACAATTGGCATTATAGAACTAATTATGTTGCTGTAAAATAGATAAGTATAAATTAATATAGTGGCAATCCTGGCTTCATCATAGATTTGTATAAATTACATTAGTGGCAATTCTGGCTTCATCATAGATTTGTATAAATTAATGTAGTGGCAATTCTGGCTTCATTATAGATTTGTATAAATTAATGTAGTGGCAATTCTGGCTTCATTATAGATTTGTATAAATTAATGTAGTGGCAATTCTGGCTTCATCATAGATTTGTATAAATTAATGTAGTGGCAATTCTGGCTTCATCATAGATTTGTATAAATTAATGTAGTGGCAATTCTGGCTTCATTATAGATTTGTATAAATTACATTAGTGGCAATTCTGGCTTATTTTTCCATAGATGTCTTCAGTTTTCGTATACGGTCATGTAGATATATCCTGCCATGTTGACGAACATCTTCTGCATCAATTAAATACTCTAGTGTTAAATCCTGTGGTATGCTTTCCGGAAATAAATCACTCTGTATTTGGAAAAAATATAAATCAATATCAAAATTATTCCCCAGTTTGTAAATTTATGTAGGTTTTGAGATACATCTGCATATGGCATTATTAAAACAATTTTTTTAGAGTGCAAGATTAATAAGAAATATCAAGTATTGTTTTCTAAAATTAATAACAAAATATTGATATTACCTGTAGAAATTGTTCTGCAAAAGCTATTAAAAACAGTCCACAATCAAAATAATTGTCCTGGTAGGGTACCTGTGAAATTTAAATATTGAAACCAGATCATAAGATTTAAAAAAGATAAGTTATTATAATAAATCATTTAATATATCTCATTTGAGTATCTCTTTTCATTTGAACTTTCTAATGAGACCTTCCCCTTAGTAATTGACCTCATGTATGTTCAATGTCTATAACCAAAAGTGTTCAAATTATATATCTACATATTATCTGACATTTATATTCTTATTCTTTGTTTCAAACTTGAAAAAGACTACCAATGCATACTTTACCTAAACATGGCAAGTGGTATGCTCATCAAATTCCATTCACCCTTTGATCTAATTGTGATTTCGTTCTACATAACATTGATGTTTTTGACATTAATTTATGTTGTTACGAGATTCAATTCATTGACACTACATGGGGTAAATGATATAAAGTGGATGTGGTTTTTTGCAGCCACATGTTGTGCAACCTATGTGTCCCTTTGAAGTCGGGCCCTTCCCACATACCACCTTAGTCAAAAAACCAGCATGCCAGGGCTTTAAAGGTTATTATTTGTTGATAATATCTCTATCCTGTGACCATATGCAGGCTTGACATCACGATTTGTAATTATGTATGGATGAATTAAAAATTACTTACTGTAGGAAAATGTATTTTCAGTTCACTGAACTGTTTTTTCTCTGTACTAGTATGTGTCTTATTCCATTCCATTTCTAGAAATCTGACAAAGAACAGTAAAGGGTGCATTGAATGACCACTTACATTGTGGGCTCAAGATGGCTGAATGGTTTGCTACATGTAAGAGTGGCCAGAGTAGGAAAGGGCTAGAAAAACCAACTGGCTTTGCATAAACATTTCATGAACTATCATTGTTTATCACAACTGAACTGATAAGGTTCAGTAGTGCTATAGACAAGGCAAAGTGTCACTGTCTGTCTGTCTGTGTATGTGTGTGTGTGTGTGTGTGTGTGTGTGTCTGTGTGTGTGTGTGTGTGTGTGTGTGTGTGTGTCTGTGCGTGTGTGTGTGTATGTATATATGTATGTATGTATGTGTGTGTGTGTGTGTGTGTGATTTTTGATGGTATTTTTTGTTTATGGCAATTATAATTAAAACATAAAATATCTGTATATGGAGCTCACCATACCATGTCATTTGTGTAGCTAATAATATTGTAAATATTTCATGATAATAAAAATACTGGTAATCTGTCTTCCTCATCTCAGACCATGCATCATTGACAATCTAGGTTTCTACATGTGAATATAGCAACAATAGAGTAGATGTAAATATATTAGGTAATTATAGTCATTAAATGTTACTTACTGTAATATTTCTTGTACAGGTTGGTCTCCCGCTTCGCCATTCAATGAGTCTAATACTAGAACTTGAGTCCTAAAAGAGAAATCATCAATAACATGAAAATATCACATAAATAGTAAAGCAAAAACTATGAAATGGCAGTTAGCATACATACAGATATTCTGTAAACAACATTCATTTAATGCTATCAGCTACCACTTACAGAATTGTCCAGTATAGTTGGTTTAGAAGCCTGATAACAAAATTACAAAATGTCTTATGTGAAGTCTAACATACACACTATCTTTCAATAAGTTTGGTTGGCCATAATCATCATATTGACAATTGATTCAGTCTTAGAACTAATAAAAGATGGGTTTCAATTTAAAAGACAACTTTTATGCAATAAATGGACTGGAATGAATACTTACTTCTTTGTAGCATCTTGGTTGTTCATTTGTGGTAAATTCCAAACAATGATTAAAATCCAGTGTCCTCTACAAAATACATTCAGAAGGTGAAATAGTGTTCAGTGTTCAGTTGTTATTGTTAAAAAAAACCACAATAGGATAATTAAAAATTGAACACTGAGTTAGTTCAATAGGGCCATAGGTGTCACAAAATGTTTTTGTATATATGCAGATATGTATGTGTATAAAAGAAAAACAGCTAGACTGATTGTGTTGTAGGGACATTATAATTACCTAGGGTGTATAGATGAAAATTGATAAAATGAAAATGATGTTTATTTTAGGTTGAAAATGTGTTCTTGGTATGACAAAATACTACCAATAAGTAAATGACAAAACATAAATGTACTTACCCAGTGTTACATGGAATTAAAATGTATTTATGTTCAAAAACGTTCTGTCCATCTGTGTTTATCTGCTTCCGTGCTGTTCTCCAAATATCACTGTCAAATAAAGGACTTTAAAGGTCAAATTTAAAATTGATTTCACATAATACCTATTAGATATGCAATATCTAACAAACACTAGTATAATGACGTCATATTACAGCAAAAAAACCTCCTGGGGATGGTATACCAAGTGTTTATGACCAGGGAACAAAATATATGCAAGGACAATAGCAATATCGAGATAGTTGAGTTCACTGGTCAAAATTGAGGTATACAAACCCTAATTTGTAGTTGTGGTTCATTGCTATTATATTATACCATTATATTGAAAAATAATTAAGGTTAATTAAGGTTGATTAAATGTATCAGGGGAGTTACACAGGTAAACTGCTTGGGTTTGGGATTTCCCACTAAGGAATATTAGTACACCATGACAGTTAGGATCAAAAGCAAATATTTACTTTGGTAAGTGTCTGTCAGTGTAAGATCGTACACTACCTACATTCATCACTATGTATCATTTTTTTTTTTGACAAAGCAATAGCACACTAAAAAAATGAACTGATAAATCTACCTTTGTCCTTTCCTCTTTGCTTTTAATGCCTGGTAGAAGGTGGTTGGTACTATCTTTGTTACATTCTTTATTTGCTGTGGTGCATTGTTGTGATGGTCACTGAAAACAAATTGAAACACGTAAATTTATGCATGACTGACTAATATCCACCTTCGTAATGTTAAGTAAAGTTCCACTTTGTCTGTCTTTGTATGTAGGAGTAAAGATTTTTGTGAACACACATGTAGTTTCTATTTTTGTAGGTTGTACATATCAGGTTCCCGAGTATGTCATTTCTTTAATCTTGTGTATTACTATTTTGACATCCTTAGTTCACTAAAAATTGATATTTGATAAAATATCAATTATTAGTAAATAAATAAATATTGATAAACCATGGTTTGTGTACTACCTCCAACCTTCAACTTACAGTAGTGCAAAGTCAATGATAGAACCATTCAGCCATTCCCCTGGTTCTAATGTCTGCATGTCTATTTCATTTAAAGCTTGTAATGATTTCTGCCATGGTAATAACCTGGAATGTAATGAATAATACTACAATTTATGATACTGTTCACTGTAGTTGTCTAAAAATATGCTATGCTTGTCATAATTAACATTTAATATCTATATTACAAGAATATCACATGTAATATAGATATTAAATGTTAATTATGACAAGCATAGCATATTTTTAGACAACTACAGTGAACAGTATCATAAATTAATTAGACAGTACAATATACACTTTATAATATTTGGTTTTGTAACTTATCAAATATACTAGTTGATATGTCATAACATTGCAGTTTTGTACATTAACATATTGTGAAACCTTACGAAGAAACTCGATTATTGTATGATTGTTAACTAAGATTTAGAATGAACAAGATTATTGTATGGTTTTTAACAATACTAAAAATCATTGAAATGATTAATTCTAAATAAATAAATAAATAAATAAGTAAATAAATAAATAAATAAATAAATAAATAAGTAAATAAATGGATAAAAGATTAACAGATTGTGAATCCAGAGAGTAACTATTCAAATAAGGAGTATCTTACAAACCTTTGTGTGGGTGCATTTGTATATATCTCTTCATCTTCTTCATCGCTATTAATAATTATTATCTTTTCTGAAATGATAAAATATAATACAGTAATGACTATATATGAGTTAGAGGAATAAAACATGAGACTGTATGACTTTTATTTACGTTTATAGCTACATGTATGTATATAGTAAACTTTCTTACCTGGTTTGCCTTCATGCTGATCACTTGTTTTCTTTCTTTTAATTGTATTGATACCACTAGTTTTACCTGTTATTAAATAGAAAGAACAAAGATTCTAGGGTTAAAATCTAATTGAAACAATTCAAAGTAAACATAACCAGGTTACATTTGGTCATGTTCATCCACTAATCTTTGACGTAAATATTACAAAGTTACCATACATACACATACTTATGTACATTAATTTTATATAGGAGCAAACTGATTAATAATAATAATAATAATAATAATATTAATAAACTTTATTCAGCCAGAAAAAATTCAGAAATTTGTTGAACAATGTCTATGGAATATCAATAGAATTAGTGATTAACTTTACCTTTTGTGGTTCTAGACACTCTTTTCCTCTTCACAGTAATCATACATGGGCCAGCTGGGAGACCTCCTTCACTGTCACTTGGAATTAACTTGCTGGCTATCTTGTGAATGGATTCAAGTTGTTCACTAATCAATTTCAATATGTCTTCATCATGGATGAGGTAAGTGATATTGCGCAATTTGTCTAGGTTTTCTCTACATTCTATTTGAAGTTTATTTGCGTTTGATCGATTATTGTCTGCTGATTGGCTTGTTGTTGGTGTTTGTGCTTCGGTAACATCTGTTGACTGGCCTGTTGTTGGTGTTGTTGCTATGTTTACATCTGCTGACTGGCTTGTTGTTGGGAGAGGTGTTTCACTGATATCTAATGACTGACTCGTTGTTGTGATTGGTGCTGGTTTGTACTCTGATGGAATGTCAAGTTTAAAATACATACTGTCTCTGTATAATGGTGATAAGTTGTTCCAACTCCATGATGGGAAATGAGTAAATATTGCTATAAAATGTTTGCATAACATGTGTGTACGTTTCCAATCCTCACAGTCACATGAAGGCATGTTTTCATGGTTTCCAAATTGCACTATGTACTGTATACTTCTTGACTCACTTTGCACTTGGAAATGTCCGTTATTTAGCTCTGTAATGTCATCTTTACTGATGTGAATTGCATTTTTTGTCCTGGTGCATATATGGTTTACCATTTCTCTTGGTCGATCATTTAGGTATGTTGGTAGTTCTTCAGTGTACCTTCTATAGCTTCCACTACATTTGATGTTTTCTTCTTGATATCTGAAATTATATAATGCAGATAATGAGTTCTTTGATGAATTGCTGTAATATACTTGTATACCAGTACCATTTATGCAAGTTTCATATTTTTGAAATATTTCAAAACATGGTTAACTGTAGCTTCCAGCTGAAACAAATCTGTGGAGGATAAACAATGATAAAGTTAGCATGCATTGTATACATGTAGTCTGTTATTATCCGTCAACAGGTTTTGGACTATTTTTCAGAGACTATTTGTCTTTTTGGTTTAATTTATTGAATCCATAATACTACTTCATTTGGATAATATGTGCATAAGATTATAATATAGATGTTATACTCACCGTTGATAGGATGATGGAAAGTATTGTTCAACAAGGATAGTTATCATTCCACTTAATGATCTGTCGATGTAGTCTCGCAGATAGTCGTATTTAAAAGCCCGGTTCTGTCTTTCTATTCCATTATTTGTGTTAACATTTACATTAAACCTGTCCAATCTGAAAGCTTTCACCCAACGCTATTATGAAAGATTGAAAGATTTCATTTTTAATATATTTATATTATTTAAGTTAGAACAAATAAATATCAGGTATTTTTATACTTGAAAATTCATACCAATGTTTATTTTCAAAATAAATCAACATGTAAAACATATTTCTTGATGAAAACTGAATACAAGT
Source organism: Glandiceps talaboti (assembly GCF_964340395.1). Classification (NCBI taxonomy): domain Eukaryota; kingdom Metazoa; phylum Hemichordata; class Enteropneusta; family Spengelidae; genus Glandiceps; species Glandiceps talaboti. Next base: position 2,471,400 of record NC_135557.1, on the reverse strand, counting down.
TCAAATTCCTACATATTGTCTATATATTCATAATTAAAGTAGTATAATAGCTTTATATTAGAATTTAGATATATGAGATTAAAAATAATAATGAATCAACATACAACTCATATTAAGGAAATGGACAGTGATTGTGTCAGATTGATGGTTAAAAAAATGTAAAGGAAAGAAGGACTTGGGCTTAGTCCTTCCAGATTCATTGCTCTTATACATTGATTTCATTAAGTACACATAAATGACTAAATGTAGTTCACTCTATTTTGTGTACATACCTAAATTATCGGGTACAAATGACAACTAATAATGACCAGTTACCTTCAGCAAGTACTGCATGTAGTCGGCATCATTGTCAAACACATACCTGATTTCTAGAAAACCACTGAGAATAGGCTAGGTGCTAGTCTCACACAAAGGACTTCCTCATCTCATACCATTTCGGAATCCTTTGTCAAGCACCACTCCTACCTGCTAGGCTTATTATCAGTAAGATGTTTAACATACATGTATGTACCAATTAACCTTTCTACATTACCCAATAAAGAGACAACTTTCAAATACCATGGCAGGACAAACTAATTAAATTCTTTCAAGGAAACCGATCTCCAATGTACAAGAATTACAGTATTGTGGGAATTTACAATTTACATCTTCATCATATGATTGATAGACGTAAAGACATATTAAATAAATGACGTCATGAAATACATAATAGTTTATATATACTGTAAAGGGTTATTACAAATATGGGAACCTAGTGTAAATATTCACTTAAACTATGTAATTGTTATGAATTATAGTCTAATGATACCCCAAAAAGATTATTTCTGTGTTACCTTGTGTATGGGAAGCCATGTCCCTTCCATGTAGTGTCTGAGTTTCCTGTTTGTTTTCCAGATGTCGCTATTCCTCAAGTCGTTCAAAGCTTCAGTAAATTTGTCTTTAGTATCTGCATTAGCTATACGTCTCAAACGTGCCAGGACTTCATCTTTTAAATGGTTTACTTCATTCTTGTGTGCGCTCACCCACCTTACCCATGCCTGTTCTCGATGAAAGTCGCAAAGATACACTTGGCATTCTGGAAAGATAAATAGTAGAAAACTTCATTATGTCAAATAACTTGGTATGCACACTGGCCTGTATTTCAGTGTTGCATAGAATGCACACTTGCCTGTAATTCAGTGTTGCATAGAATGCACACTGGCCTGTATTTCAGTGTTGCATAGAATGTACACTGGCCTGTATTTCAGTGTTGCATAGAATGCACACTGGCCTGTATTACAGTGCAACCTAGAATGCATGCTGGCCTGTATTTCAGTGTTGTCTAGAATGCATACTGTCCTAGTATAATATAGAGTTCATGCTTTCCTGTTAGGTATATTCAACAACAGAGACTGTAATGCATGATGTCCTGTTCTACAATGTATAAACATGTAATATATAACTTTGAATCCATGTTGACCTATTTGCAATATGTGTTTTGTGTATCTATCTATGTATCTGCATTATATTCATGTATTTGAGGTATAAGATATTTGTACATTGTACATTTTATATCAACTTACCTGGAAAAGTTGATTCAATCGCCATTATTTCTGGTTCTGAAAAGTCTACCATAAAGTGTGCAGGTTTCCATTGGGTGTTCCAGTCACTAAGTATTTCCAAAGCCTCTGCTATTGATTTTGTGTCTTCATATTGTGTTACGAATGCTCCAACAACTGAATAGTCGACGTTTGTTTTTGTGCATAAAAAGAAGAGGGGAAGTGCATACTTGGTTGTTTTATATGTTGCATCTAATAGTGTTATTTCATTGCCGTATTTCAATAATAAGTCTCGTTGCCACTGTGCCTGGTGTACAAAAAGTAGGCCATCTGATCCTCTTAAAGTAACATCATCATCTTGGTCATCGTCATTGTCATGTTGGTTGGATTGATCCGAATACTGTCTGAAATAAAATTTATCATCTTGGTTCTCTTCTTGCCATTCTGATATTTTGAGTGCCAAATTCTCCTGGTCAATCTTTGATTTCATCTGCTGCATTCTTGTCTTGTACATGTGATACCGTATGTCTTTATTTGATGGATAGAAACGCTTGTTACTAACTGATGGTGGTGATTTGTCCTTGAAAATTTCATTCTTAACGTAGTAGCCGATATGACGTTTAACTTCATTTACTGAATTCACTCCCTCTCTTGTAAGGTTAACAATCTTCTCTATAACGCTCTCATCCATGGGCAGTGTAATGCCTGCTGTCTGCAAATAAAAATGAAAATGAAAGTTTAAAGGCATTATTATTTTCATGGTATAAAAGAGGAACATACTTGTATGAATCCAGGAACTGGATTTGGAATAATAAACCCATGTAAAAAAAATCACTGCAGACAACTATCAGTTGTGATATGAAGAGAGAGAGAGAGAGAGTCACAGGAAATGTGGTTGTACCTATAGATACCGGTGCATGTATGTATAGTACCTTTGTCAGATATAGTTATTGTGTAATATAAGCATACCTTGCCAGTTACATGGAATGTATGGTCTTCAATTTGTGGTAGTTTTATATAAATGCGATGTTCACAATTCACCTCACTGTCCTTAGTAGTTGTATTCTGTAGTTTAATACGCAGGGCTTTGGAAGCATCGTCTTTTTTCCATCTACTGTTGGATGTTATCTAAGTTACAAACATTTTTATGTACCGGTATGATAGCATGAAAATAGTTAAAATATACTGCTATATTGTTTTATTTTTAACAAATAAAATTCAATAACATTATTAGTTATTGTATTGTCTCACAGATATGATATTAGCTGATAAATGGCCATGTTGTTGTCATACATTTGAAGGAGGGTGTTATTATAAATAAATCAAAGCAAGGAAGGGTAGCAAGACAATATTACATGGAAAGGTATGTAAACTATTGAACCACGATACTGCTAGCCTGTTTACTGTACTGTTTAGATACATTGTTAGCTGGTTGTACCTCTCAGCCCTCACATCAACATGCTAGGGATGTACAATCAGCTAACGATGTATCTCAACAGTGCAGATACATGCTACGATAACGTGAAATTTGAATAAATTACATCTTTTTATATCGTTGTGCTGCAGATCAGTATGACAAACACTTTTCGATGTTAGCATGGATGGTCAACTGGACTTTGTGATTTTGACCAATTAATCATTAATGAGTGGTCAATAGTACTGTTTTGGGGTATGTAGTGTTAATTGTTTGAATTCAATTCAATTTGAATAATACTGTTATTTTTATCTTGTTTTAAACTCAAATTTGACAGTTCTCCTAAAGATGAAGATTGTGCACCTACATTGAATGAATGAATATCCCCAAAAAACAATATGGTAACAGACCTGCATGTGATGTATCCCCGAAGTGAAAGACAATTAAGAACAAAACAACATGAACGATGATACATTCGTGTGAAATGGTTCCCAGTAAAAGAATACCCTACAAGACTTACAGTTGACCCAGACTACAGTTAAAGAGTTGTCAAGGTCAACTACTGGTAAAACAATACCAGTAACATATGAACTGAGACCAAAACATGTACTTTCTTTTAACTTGTTAATACGTCATGTACTACTAACAAGAGAGGATGGGTAATGAATGGATGGTACAAAATATAAAGTAATGTATTGATGAAAAAGACTAAAGTCAGAAGAAAAGGAGTCTGACAGAAATAATGGAAACTCATTACATACAAAAAATAGAAGTTAAAATCAAATAAAAAAGCAAGTGTCAAAACAGAGTTGAAACAAAGTTATGAAAAAATGGGAAAAACACTTTGCACATTGAAATTAAAATTGTATAAAAATGAATTTTGGGAAATAAATTTATAATGAACAAAACACTAAATAAAAAAATATTGGAAACAAGTGTACCACATGCTAAATGTTATAGTAACAAATTCACAAGTATTGAAATAAATATACCACATGCCGAGTGTAGTATAGAATAATAAATAGGAAATGCATTTACAATGCACAAAATTGTAAGGAAAAAACTGACACTATTTCCGATTATGAATTGCACTGCATAACTTATATAAATATACATCAAATAACGGTCATATGGCATACTTGCAATCCTATTGCATGTACTACAATCTGTTAATGTATTGTACAGTTTTTAATACATGTACAATCATAAACTATCACAAAATATGTGTGTAATGTATTTATACTATGTACACATACCTTATATTGTGGAAATTTAAGTACTTCTCTTAAAATAACCTGTGCCTCACAGCCTAGTTTCTTTGTAGGTTGAACAAGAAATCTCTTCTTTCTATAACTGCTATGGTCACCAATATTCTAGTAAATTAAAACATATCAGAACAATTACACACATCACTAGAACAATTTAAAAGTGCTGCCAATATTATTTAATTTGTATCACTGTTTAACTTCCTGTGCTCAGAGAATAGTTACTAAATATTTGTTTGATGAAGTGATGTCAATATCCATAAAAAATATATTTACAGATACAAAAGATTAAGTATTAATGAGTCGTTGTTTTAAGGTAAATTACATAAAGTCCTTACAATGAAAACAACTAAAAACATGTTTGTAAACATGAGAAATATTAACTAAATACATTAATGCCAATTTTGATTACATAGATTTGTAGATATTCAAAATGAAATGTAAATGTAACACATTTTGTTATTACATTAAAAGTTAAGTTTTGATTTTTTTATAATTATAGTTTTTTGGTAATAATCTGCCTGAACATTGCCTTGTTTCTAAGTTATTTTTTTTCTAATAGTTTATCAATAGTCACTCCCCATAAAAATATACCTTAAAAGGTAATAAATACATGTATTTATCGTAAGCATAAACAACATATGTCATTTTTCAACTGCTTTTGAATCAATAAATATATGAGATGTGTCAGTGTATGTATATGAGTTGGGGGATGGAGGGAGGAGTGGTATGATGATTACGAGTGGACAAAGACACTGTTTACTATTATAAGTAGACAAAGACACTATTCACAGTCTACATATAACAACTATTATAAGTAGACAAAGACACTATTCACAGTCTACATACAACAACTATTATAAGTAGACAAAGACACTATTTACAGTCTACATATAACAACTATTATAAGTAGACAAAGACACTATTCACAGTCTACATACAACAACTATTATAAGTAGACAAAGACACTATTTACAGTCTACATACAACAACTATTATAAGTAGACAAAGACACTATTTACAGTCTACATACAACAACCATTATAAGTAGACAAAGACACTATTTACAGTCTACATATAACAAATATTATAAGTAGACAAAGACACTATTTACAGTCTATATATAACAACTATTATGAGTAGACAAAGACACTATTTACAGTCTACATACAACAACTATTATAAGTAGACGAAGACACTATTTACAGTCTATATATAACAACTAATATAAGTAGACAAAGACACTATTTACAGTCTACATATAACAACTATTATGAGTAGACAAAGACACTATTTACAGTCTACATATAACAAATATAAGTAGACAAAGACACTATTTACAGTCTATATATAACAACTATTATGAGTAGACAAAGACACTATTAACAGTCTAAATATAACAAATATTATAAGTAGACAAAGACACTATTTACAGTCTACATACAACAACTATTATAAGTAGACAAAGACACTATTAACAGTCTACATACAACAACTATTACAAGTAGACAAAGAGACTATTTACAGTCTATATATAACAACTATTATAAGTAGACAAAGACACTATTTACAGTCTTCATACAACAACTATTATAAGTAGACAAAGACACTATTTACAGTCTACATACAACAACTATTATGAGTAGACAGAGACACTATTTACAGTCTACATACAACAACTATTATGAGTAGACAAAGACACTATTTACAGTCTTCATACAACAACTATTATAAGTAGACAAAGACACTATTTACAGTCTTCATACAACAACTATTATAAGTAGACAAAGACACTATTAACAGTCTATATATAACAACTATTATAAGTAGACAAAGACACTATTAACAGTCTATATACAGACAACTATTATGAGTACACAAAGACACTATTTACAGTCTACATACAACAACTATTATGAGTAGACAAAGACACTATTTACAGTCTTCATACAACAACTATTATAAGTAGACAAAGACACTATTAACAGTCTATATATAACAACTATTATAAGTAGACAAAGACACTATTAAGTCTATATACAGACAACTATTATGAGTACACAAAGACACTATTTACAGTCTACATACAACAACTATTATAAGTAGACGAAGACACTATTTACAGTCTATATAAAACAACTATTATAAGTAGACAAAGACACTATTTACAGTCTACATATAACAACTATTATGAGTAGACAAAGACACTATTTACAGTCTACATATAACAAATATTATAAGTAGACAAAGACTATTTACAGTCTTCATACAACAACTATTATGAGTAGACAAAGACACTATTTACAGTCTTCATACAACAACTATTATAAGTAGACAAAGACACTATTTACAGTCTACATATAAAATAAATTAAATATAGTGTATACAAACCTATATGGACAGTGGTTGTTTTTAAACACTTGATCAGCACAGTATGTATAATCAAATACTTATGATATTTATGAAATTCAATGAGGTAATAATATAGTAATTAGATTTTAGAGATTTGATTATGGACTTACAGAGTGACACATGGCATTAATGGTATCAACCATTGAATTCCAACACTTGAGGGCGACCTTTAGAGATTTTCACTGTTATTAATTACCAGCAGGAACAACTCTTTGAGTCAGTGATGGCACATTGCAAGGTACTGGGTTTCCTCTCATTATGTATTTTATACAATACTTAGTTATTTGGTAATGATTTAACATGTAGTGTGTACTTGTATATGAGCTTAAATATGTCTTGGTGAAACACGGTTATTTATGGAAATGATGCCAAAAAAAATATCTATGGAATTCAAAAAAGTCTGGAAAAATAAATGATGAGAAAAAGCTTACATATACTAATATTAGAATGAACAGTTTGTGCTAGAAGTATATAGCACTGCTAGTTTAAAATAACTATACCTGTTCATTGGAGTTGTCTCTCTTCTTTCTTTCTTTGCCTTGATGACAGTCAAGGGTCATTCTGCCACTCGTGATGAAGGGAATACCATCATATGCCACATTATCTATATCTTTGGCATTCTCCCTCAGATTCCAAAAAACTTTATGTGATTTACCTATGGTTTTAGTGTTCAACATTGTCATTAAATCTAATATTACCATCGATATAGTAAGATTACCTTTAAAAAATACCAGTTATATGGACATATTTGTGTTTGTTAGAAAACATGATATACATGGTGTTTTTTTTAAGTTTATTCATAAATGTTTTATTTCAATAAACAAAAAATACATGTAAATAAATACAAAAAATTAGTAATCAAAAGTTAACATAAAGAAAATTATGCATTTTAGCTAATAACAAAAGGAATTATAAAACACAACATAACGGCATTCAAAAAACACTACATTCTTGAAAATATGTTTAATTAAAAAATGTTTTATTCAATAAATTAAAAAGTAAATACAACTTACGAATAAAGAAGTAATAAAATCAAGGGAAAGTGACACTATTTTAAAAACTAAATAAGTTAACAAGGTATAAAACAAAACAAAATCTTATGCTATCAAGATCTGTGAGATACATATCCATAAAACATTCAAAATAAGATATAAATAAAATCAAAACATAACTATGGCATAGGTAGTATGTAAATGTCAATATTGTTATGCTAATTAGGCTTGAACTAGGGGTCAATAAGTATCTCCAAATTATCCAAGTATTCCACACAGTAAATATGCATTTGAACAAAACAGTCTCTAGAACCTGATATGAATATTATTAGTCTAAGCTCTGAATGAATTACATGTTAGAAATATACATTTCAGAAAACAATTCTAACGAACATAACTTGTTGAAAATTAATTACTTCAATATACATGCACTAGTTATTAGAAATGATATATATATTGATACTGATAGAATAACCATAAATTTAAAAAGAAAAAAAGAAGCAAAATATGGGTAATTCTTCAATGAAAACCTATTATATATAAGGAATCAATTATAATACTATAAAACCATATGTATCAATAATAAAAAACAACAAGTAAAACTGTATAAATAACCTAAATATTCATGTCATGAAATTACCGGCTACCTACCAATAACGTCTCTAAATGTATAAGAACCAAACGACTTTGTACGACGGTAAACACAAAATTTAGAGTGTGTTTCGATCTCAAATACACGAATCAGTTCTAATGCCTCTTCAACGTTGTTTACATAGCCACTGTAATCATCTGTGCGTTCGATAAACTTCTCTCTCCACGTCATTTTGATTGTTGTTTTCGATAGCAATTGCGATAGCAAGTGTGGATACTCAACTTACGTTGATTTGAAAATCAACTGGTAAATTTAAATATCTTTAAATTCCCGCTGCCTGTACTATTTACATAATAGTCTCCGCCCACGCTGTGACGCTCCTGTCAAAACGCGCTAAGACCCCCCGCGACCTGGTGCAGCGCATCCGATCCAGTGCCTTCCATGGAGGAATGGAAGTGAACGGTTTAGAAATAGGACCGAAATGACGAGCGATCGTAATTTTTGTGTGCGTTTTTCGCTGACAAAATCGAATTTCAACATGGCGGAAGTAACCAACGGCTCTCATAACATCTCCTACGATGTCAATTTGTCAACAGTCCAAAGAAATTTCCACTGAATTTTACCAGAAATACATCGTTGAATACATGTAGTTGGTCGTGGGAACGGTACAAGCATCAGAAGTACCGCTAAGTTCGTGTTATCTCCCAACGGGGAATTTACGGGTGTCGTAGTGAAAGTCGGCAAAATGCGTAACTTGTTGACCCGTAGTCTGCGCCCATACTATCGTCTTGGGACCAATTTTTATCGACGTAAAGAATTAATTTGTTCATATTTCTTTGTGGTAATGTTCAATAACGAATAATACTCATACAAGTCCAATTTATACTGGTCAATGGCGGGTAGATTACACACGATCTGACGATTTTCCGATCGGATTTTTAGCGTGCGTTTTTTAAAGGAAAAATTCAAATTTCAACATGGCCGCAGCCAAAATCGTCTCCCCTAACATCATTTACGATGTAAATAACGGTTTTGTTCGTGAAAAATTCTGTTAAATTTCGACTTGGATGGCATTTTTGACTACAAGTAGGTGGCTGTATGAACTCAGTGTACTCTATGTAACCATCACGTTACAGCGACGTACGTTCAAAATGCTAGCTGCATATTTCCGTTGATCGGTGTGCATGTCGGCAAATACCACCACCTTGCCCATCCGATTTTGGCGCCGATACTACCGACTTATGGGCATTTTTTACCGATTTGGAGAATAAATTTGGTGATAATTTTTTGCTGTCTTGTCAAATACTGAGTTATATTTACAGAAGCTCACTTTTCAGATGGTCTTGAGGCGATGACTTTAGATATTTTAGTACACTTTCAATGCCAGTGGGGATGGACTGCAGCGTCATAAATAGATTATTGAGCCGTTAATTATTTTAATTCAAATTTAATACGACTGAAAATCTCATTTTCTGCCAAATTTTCGCCAATTTTGACCATTGAACCAGTGTACAGAAGTTTTGTAGTAACATAAATGTTGACATTTTGAATTTTGTTTGTGACATAAATATTTTGTTTATTTGTGATGTCAATAAATAAACAACCTGTGTTTGTTTTATTAATATTTTATTACTTTAATCCATATTTCGGTTGTGTGTGTGATAGTTGACTGTATGAATTTGCATCTATGACGTAGAAAATTTATTTTCCATTCAAATGATGCCTTATTTTTAAAAAATAGGCAACTCTAAGTATTTTTACATCAGTTTGATTACATACCACTCACTCTCACATTATGTTAGTGAGGGGGCTGGTGGAGCACAAACAATCCCATGAGGCCAATGGTGGTGAAAGAGTTAACTTCCCTTGCTGATAACCGAGTCCTATCACTACCTTTGAATGCTAGAACATTTAGTGAAACACCAATGGCAGTTAATTCAGCAGAATAAGTGAAACCCTTGTCTGCCATTACATCGTCACCTTTATCTAAATAATCTTTAAAGTTACTGTTACCAACTATGCATTTATCCGAGGCTCGCCCACCCCACATTCTAGAAACATATGTCACTGCACCATTTGGCCCAATCCCTACTAAAAATTTGAATGTATCATGATGTTTGTATTCACTCCATGTTTGCCTCTTTGCTGCTAATGATGATGGTGTCTCTGAAAATAACTCTGTGCAGTCTACAACCATTCTTGTGTCTGGAAATTTGTCAAATGCATGACATCTTCCTTGGTTAGCTTCTTCAATAGATGGCATGGTACATATGGTTGATAATTCAACAGCTAAGAAATTAACCCATGTGACAAAAATATGTGATATTGTTGATTCAGACACCCCAACCCTTTTTGCCAAATCTCGTGTAAACAACCCAATAACCCTCAATCTAACCATCACAATAAAGAATTCATCTTGCAGAGATATCTTTCTGTCTGGACCAGGTTTGTTTGAATCATGGATTTTGTGGAAATGAGTGTGTTTATCTTTCCCACCCCGCCAATACTGTAAATTAACTGCCTTTGACTCTAGATATTCAAATATAGCACAAAATATAGCAAAATTTGGAAACTTTAAGCCAGTCCAAAATCTCATTTGTATGTTATCGTCCTTAACGGTAGAAATTGTTAAAAGTCTACTACAGTACAGTTCATTAACCTCCCTTAGGAGATGATTTTGAGTTTCTAGGAACTTAAGATAAGCATAGTACTCAGGATCCTGGATTTTGATGTTTTAATTATTCCAATTTGAATGACAAATAATCAGCAGTTGTCCTGAGGTAGTCATGATCAGTAGAAATGACTGATAACTGCTAAGGGAAAGGAAAGAAAGTTGGTGTAAGTTCATTGCAAGTCAAATGAGTCAATAGACCTGTTGCCAGTTCCAAGATGCACTGCGCGTCTCTCCATACAATAAAATGTATTGTGTACATGATTTCATTCTTGTTTTTGGCTTTACATTACCTGGTGAAAACCCAATGACAAGGACAATGCTACAACTCAAACTGGACTTTCTGTTTTTGTATCTGCTCACATGAATGAATTATTTTCAATCATATAGAATGATTTTTGTAAATTATAATCAAATTAGATTTTCAAATGTACACATGACTTACCTCAGACTACGGTTGTGGTTGTGGTTGTGTTTTGGAACCTAACTCACACTCAATCAGTTTTGTAGAACATACATTCACATTTTCACATACATCAACACCTGACTGAAAAATTAGGATAACATAAGAATACCATGAAATCCATATCATATGATAACTATACAACTTAGTATATTATACAAGATTTCTGATACAACTGTGCCTACTGCTGTACCATTACTTCTGCCATACTTTGGAAAAGTTTTTACATTTCAAATATCATTATCCTGATTGTTGAAGCATCACGCAATGACATTGGACCAAATGCTATTTACATAGTGCATAATATAAATAATTATCTGTTAATGTTCAATGCTCTAATATTTGATACTGAATAACCTGATAAGGAAATAATCATTACCTGTTTACTGTTAGTCTCTGTCCCAGTGAAAGAGTTACAGTTTATGTCACCACTAGATGTCTTACACTGAAATACATACAAAGTTTTGTCAAAAGTTAGAAATGATGCGAAATGTACACTTTGTAGCACCATGGTTTATCACAACATTTATACACAAAATATGTCAAAGACAACCTTAATACACACATATATATACACACATATAAACAAAACAATGGTAGCACAAATATGTAAACATTCAGTTACATTTCCTTGCAGCACATTATCTGGCAAAGTAGTAATTCTAATTAGTGGAAATCTATACAATGCAATAAATAAATAAATAGCTCCCTACCTGGTCTACTGTACATTCATCTTCCACCTCATGATTAATGTCCTGTGTTGTATTATGATCAGACTCCTTGTTCATGTCTTCCTGAAATGTCAAATGATACAAGGGTGACAAAATAAAACATAAAACATATTACAAAGTAACATTAACAAATGATCATTCATCAAAAAATGACATAAACGCATTTTTTTCCATTAATTGTAAATGAAGCAAATATTGAATGAATGAAATCAACAAAAGAAAACTAAAGAAATACATGTATATACTGGTTTTGTTTATACATATAACATGAGTGTATTTCAAACAACACAAGAAAACAAACTTGTACATTCAGAAGTTGTACTTTATGGAAAAACACTCTACAGGACATGACACAACACTACACTGCACTTCACACGACACGACACTACACTGCACTGCACTACACTACACTACACTACACTACACTACACTGCACTGCACTGCACTACACTATACTGCACTACACTACACTACACTACACTACACTGCACTGCACTACACTAGACTAGACTAGACTAGACTACACTACACTGTGCACTACATTGTACACTGCACTACACTACACAAGACACTACAATATTACACCACTACGCTACACAACACGACATGACACGACACAACACTACACTACATTACAATATACTACACTACACTACAGTGTAACAGTTAGAAAGTCATATTTGATGTCCATCTAGCACTAGCAACTAGCGCTACTCCATGTAGAAAGATGATTGATGGCTTTCTATGTGACTATTGACCTGGTTATCCTGAAATACTCATAATCTCTGTCGTTTAGAGTCCACAATGAAGTTTTTCCGTTCAAAGATTTCGAAAAATTCTCCCAACTTGTCAGCACCGTACACACACAAGAGCACGAGTTGCTAAAATATAAACTCCATGATCACATATGTTGTAATTATAATTCAGTGCTAACTTGAATGTCGTGTTTATGTTTTTTGTTGTATTGTCCCTGCCAGGGTCAAGTTTGTTGGTGATTTTTCACCCAAAACTAAACATATAAGTCATACCTGAATGTTTATTTTAGGACCAGACAATAAGCTTACTCTTGAATTTTATGTTACAACATGACTAACACAGACATAAACAAACTGATAAGAGAGTCGTGTGAACCTAGTTTGATAATGACACAGACAACTAACAAGATTAGTTGTTTGTGATAATGATAAGAAGTAGACGTTTTATGATAAGTTATAACTTCTGTAGTGGTAGTATAATGTCTCAAAGTTAAACTAACCTTGTTTACAACTTGACCAGTCCCTTCTTTCTGGATGCCTTTATTTTTATGCCAAGGAAAAATAGTTGGAATGTATGAAGACGTCTTAGGATCATCACTCTTCATGTTGTTTACGAAATGTACGTCACATACTTTTTGATGGACACTTGGTTGCCACGACCATCGTTTTTTACAATGAGATCGTACAGCTACAATCCACACATTTCGACGTGATTTTGGCCCTACTGGAAACTTGTAATATTTCCCCCCATCACGCCAACGTTGTAGAAAACAAAAGGGAACACAACAGTTGTCCTTTTTACCCATATCTGTAAAATACACATTGGAGTCTACCGACGTCTGCTAATTACCATAAAATACACATTGGAGTCTACCGACGTCTGCTAATTACCATAAAATACACATTGGAGTCTACCGACGTCTGCTAATTACCATAAAATACACATTGGAGTCTACCGACGTCTACTAATTACCATAAAATACACATTGGAGTCTACCGACGTCTGCTAATTACCATAAAATACACATTGGAGTCTACCGACGTCAGCTAATTACCATAAAATACACATTGGAGTCTACCGACGTCTGCTAATTACCATAAAATACACATTGGAGTCTACCGACGTCTACTAATTACCATAAAATACACATTGGAGTCTACCGACGTCTACTAATTACCATAAAATACACATTGGAGTCTACCGACGTCTGCTAATTACCATAAAATACACATTGGAGTCTACCGACGTCTACTAATTACCATAAAATACACATTGGAGTCTACCGACGTCTGCTAATTCCCATAAAATATACATTGGAGTCTACCGACGTCTGCTAATTACCATAAAATACACATTGGAGTCTACCGACGTCTGCTAATTCCCATAAAATACACATTGGAGTCTACCGACGTCTGCTAATTACCATAAAATACACATTGGAGTCTACCGACGTCTACTAATTACCATAAAATACACATTGGAGTCTACTGACGTATACTAATTACCATAAAATACACATTGGAGTCTACCGACGTCTGCTAATTACCATAAAATACACATTGGAATCTACCGACGTCTACTAATTACCATAAAATACACATTGGAGTCTACCGACGTCTACTAATTACCATAAAATACACATTGGAGTCTACCGACGTCTACTAATTACCATAAAATACACATTGGAGTCTACCGACGTCTGCTAATTACCATAAAATACACATTGGAGTCTACCGACGTCTACTAATTCCCATAAAATACACATTGGAGTCTACCGACGTCTACTAATTCCCATAAAATACACATTGGAGTCTACCGACGTCTACTAATTACCATAAAATACACATTGGAGTCTACCGACGTCTACTAATTACCATAAAATACACATTGGAGTCTACCGACGTCTGCTAATTACCATAAAATACACATTGGAGTCTACCGACGTCTGCTAATTACCATAAAATACACATTGGAGTCTACCGACGTCTGCTAATTACCATAAAATACACATTGGAGTCTACCGACGTCTGCTAATTACCATAAAATACACATTGGAGTCTACCGACGTCTGCTAATTACCATAAAATACACATTGGAGTCTACCGACGTCTGCTAATTACCATAAAATACACATTGGAGTCTACCGACGTCTGCTAATTACCATAAAATACACATTGGAGTCTACCGACGTCTACTAATTACCATAAAATACACATTGGAGTCTACCGACGTCTGCTAATTACCATAAAATACACATTGGAGTCTACCGACGTCTACTAATTACCATAAAATACACATTGGAGTCTACCGACGTCTACTAATTACCATAAAATACACATTGGAGTCTACCGACGTCTGCTAATTCCCATAAAATACACATTGGAGTCTACCGACGTCTACTAATTACCATAAAATACACATTGGAGTCTACCGATGTCTGCTAATTACCATAAAATACACATTGGAGTCTACCGACGTCTGCTAATTACCATAAAATACACATTGGAGTCTACCGACGTCTGCTAATTACCATAAAATACACATTGGAGTCTACCGACGTCTGCTAATTACCATAAAATACACATTGGAGTCTACCGACGTCTACTAATTACCATAAAATACACATTGGAGTCTACCGACGTCTGCTAATTACCATAAAATACACATTGGAGTCTACCGACGTCTACTAATTACCATAAAATACACATTGGAGTCTACCGACGTCTACTAATTACCATAAAATACACATTGGAGTCTACCGACGTCTGCTAATTACCATAAAATACACATTGGAGTCTACCGACGTCTACTAATTACCATAAAATACACATTGGAGTCTACCGACGTCTGCTAATTCCCATAAAATACACATTGGAGTCTACCGACGTCTACTAATTCCCATAAAATACACATTGGAGTCTACCGACGTCTACTAATTCCCATAAAATACACATTGGAGTCTACCGACGTCTACTAATTCCCATAAAATACACATTGGAGTCTACCGACGTCTACTAATTCCCATAAAATACACATTGGAGTCTACCGACGTCTACTAATTCCCATAAAATACACATTGGAGTCTACCGATGTCTGCTAATTACCATAAAATACACATTGGAGTCTACCGACGTCTACTAATTACCATAAAATACACATTGGAGTCTACCGACGTCTACTAATTACCATAAAATACACATTGGAGTCTACCGACGTCTGCTAATTCCCATAAAATACACATTGGAGTCTACCGACGTCTGCTAATTACCATAAAATACACATTGGAGTCTACCGACGTCTACTAATTACCATAAAATACACATTGGAGTCTACCGACGTCTACTAATTCCCATAAAATACACATTGGAGTCTACCGACGTCTGCTAATTCCCATAAAATACACATTGAAGTCTACCGACGTCTACTAATTACCATAAAATACACATTGGAGTCTACCGACGTCTGCTAATTACCATAAAATACACATTGAAGTCTACCGACGTCTGCTAATTACCATAAAATACACATTGGAGTCTACCGACGTCTACTAATTACCATAAAATACACATTGGAGTCTACCGACGTCTACTAATTACCATAAAATACACATTGGAGTCTACCGACGTCTGCTAATTCCCATAAAATACACATTGGAGTCTACCGACGTCTGCTAATTACCATAAAATACACATTGGAGTCTACCGACGTCTACTAATTACCATAAAATACACATTGGAGTCTACCGACGTCTACTAATTCCCATAAAATACACATTGGAGTCTACCGACGTCTGCTAATTCCCATAAAATACACATTGAAGTCTACCGACGTCTACTAATTACCATAAAATACACATTGGAGTCTACCGACGTCTGCTAATTACCATAAAATACACATTGAAGTCTACCGACGTCTACTAATTACCATAAAATACACATTGGAGTCTACCGACGTCTACTAATTACCATAAAATACACATTGGAGTCTACCGACGTCTACTAATTACCATAAAATACACATTGGAGTCTACCGACGTCTGCTAATTCCCATAAAATACACATTGGAGTCTACCGACGTCTGCTAATTACCATAAAATACACATTGGAGTCTACCGACGTCTGCTAATTACCATAAAATACACATTGGAGTCTACCAACGTCTACTAATTACCATAAAATACACATTGGAGTCTACCGACGTCTGCTAATTCCCATAAAATACACATTGAAGTCTACCGACGTCTACTAATTACCATAAAATACACATTGGAGTCTACCGACGTCTGCTAATTCCCATAAAATACACATTGAAGTCTACCGACGTCTACTAATTACCATAAAATACACATTGGAGTCTACCGACGTCTGCTAATTACCATAAAATACACATTGGAGTCTACCGACGTCTACTAATTCCCATAAAATACACATTGGAGTCTACCGACGTCTACTAATTCCCATAAAATACACATTGGAGTCTACCGACATCTACTAATTACCATAAAATACACATTGGAGTCTACGGACGTCTACTAATTCCCATAAAATACACATTGGAGTCTACCGACGTCTACTAATTCCCATAAAATACACATTGGAGTCTACCGATGTCTGCTAATTACCATAAAATACACATTGGAGTCTACCGACGTCTACTAATTACCATAAAATACACATTGGAGTCTACCGACGTCTGCTAATTACCATAAAATACACATTGGAGTCTACCGACGTCTACTAATTACCATAAAATACACATTGGAGTCTACCGACGTCTGCTAATTACCATAAAATACACATTGGAGTCTACCGACGTCTGCTAATTCCCATAAAATACACATTGGAGTCTACCGACGTCTGCTAATTACCATAAAATACACATTGGAGTCTACCGACGTCTGCTAATTCCCATACAAATGCTATGCCTGGCAGACGATTATCGCGGAGGTAATATCCCACGCCTCATTCTGACTATAAATACTGGTTTGCATGCTGGGAGAACCGGAAAGTCGACTATTGTTTCTGCTATCTCAACTGTGAGAAAGTCATTTACTTCCTCGTACAATTCAATGAGTTTTTCTTTTTTTGCCTTGGGTTCAACCAATTTCTTGTTGAATGCCAATTTGTATTCCTCATCAACCAATTTGTTTATGGTTTCTTCAATAAGCAGACTAATTTGAGCTGTTGTTTTGTTTTCAATGGATTCACCCCTTTTCCTGTCAGCTGGAGTGATATACACTTGTTGGAGTTTGTGACCTATAATCACTGCGCCAAAAATTCGTAACAAACAAAATGGCTGCCAGGCAGCCATATTGGATCGTACCACGACGAAAATGTATATGCACATGTATGTCATAGAACACTGTCCTAATACCAACTTTGAATGAGATCTGTTCAAGCATGTCTGAGTTATGGCTTTAGACAGGGAAAATTTGCAAACAAAATGGCTGCTAGGTGGCCATATTGGATCGTATAATGAAACAAATTGAAGTGCATTATGTATGCCATAGTATGTTGGCCCTTACCAAGTTTGAAAAAAAAATCAGTCCAGGCATCTCCAAGAAACAGCTCTGGACGGACGGATGGATGCACGGATGGACGGCACCCAATCCATAAGTCCCCGTCCCGAACTTCGTCTGTTAACAATGGTATAAATCAACAACATACTTTTCTTTTCGTAGTTTAGTACGCCAAGCTATGACCTCTTCATCTTTTGCCAACCTCGTTTGTTTACTTGAGCCTGCACTTGATTCCACCAGCACGATTTTTTCCATCTTCTTTCTTAGCTGAAGGAAATCATGGTAGAGGAAAGGCTGATTACTTGATTTGGTTACTTACCCATACATTACCTATAAGTGACGTGATGGTTTACTACATTCAGTATATCATGGTGTATTATATAGTCTCTCTCTCTCCAACAGTTGTATAATTGAAACCCAAGTTAGATTTTTGAATAGAATGAGAATAATATTTTACATTATAAATAAAATATTATAGACATAATATCACATGGTAGCATATTAACAGGGGTGCAGGTAGGGTAATTTTGAAAGAAGGTGGCTGTTCCATGGGTACAAGCAGTAAATTGGGCATGTTTCAAAGTGTAGCCAGAAAAACATAACTTGGAAAAGTAGCATTTCAAATCATGTAAAATGTATTCAGAAATTGCAACTCTGGTCACAACTGAAATTCCCAAGTAAAATGCCTTCTATTATTTGTGTCTGTTGTGTCATTGTTTCAATGTGGTCAACAAGGGTAGATACATCCTTAACTCAAAGTTACATACCTCACTAAGTTTATCCAAATTCCCGACTGTCCTTGTCCATTCATCAGCAAACATGGCTCCTACTGACCAACGTTTGGAAGCTTTATTAATCACCTCCAAATGGGCATCCATGTCTTCCCCTTCATAGGGAAATGGATATACCTTCCAGTTCTTTCAACAAAAGACAATAATTCACCTGGCATCATAGCTCGGTCAGTTCTAGCAAAAGAAGTAAACATTGTGTTGCCGAGACTCATATTGATCACATATATTGAGTTCTAACATATGTACATGACTGAAAACTATCACCATATATGATTCAAGTGACAAGAATGTACCTGAGCCAGAACTCCTTTCAACTTTATTGCTGAGGAGGTGTTTGTACTGTTTTAAGCACCATCTTTGACCAACCTCAGCTATGAATATATTATATTACACCAAATCCATGAGTTTACCATACCCAAGAAATTATTACACATCTTTTCATTGTAACTGACACAGAATGCAAGCAGGTGCTCTACATTGTATGCTCTAATGTATAAGGTATATTGCATTGTTATGACTTATAATCGACTCACTTGTACTTGTGTTAAAATTACAATAACAATTTCATGAGGTGAGTATGTTGTTGAACTGCCACTCACCTGTCATACAAATCTAACAGTTGGTATTTGGAATCCTTTGACTTACTCCAGAGGGGTGCAAAGACTAGACTTGCAGCATTGATCAGGTCAGGGCGATTGAGTCGTACACCCATTCTGTACACCAAAACTGCTCCTCCATATCTGTAGGTCTGCTCAAATAAATAAGTGTAATTGGGATCTTTGGCGTTTGATACAAACTCAATGAAATCATTCACTGACATATCTCCTCATTAGTTGGGATCTTCTCTCTCACATAAGGTATTAATAACTCTCTTTATAATGTTTCCATTGATAGCAATATTGAGTAGCTGCCATGCAATATGGTGATCATAACCACTTCTAGCGTACTGTTGTGCTCGGCCTGATGAAAATCCCATTTCATACGCCAACTCTGATAGGAACACATCCCAGTTTGTGGCAAAGTAATTCCATACCATATTCATTTCTACATGAAGCTTGCCTGGAGCGAGGAGAACCAATCCACACGAGTGATGGTCTTGGCAAAGGGCAATATGGGTGCTCCTTGCTGACATGTTTTTCATAGCTGGCAAAACTTTTCAATGTGGCATCACAAATCGTAAAAATGTGTGTGTCCTTGACAATATTGCGGGCGATCATGTATGGTGAGCATTGTTACTTTTATCCACTTTAGTTTTCCGTTGTACACTCTGGTAGGTATTGGGATTAACAAATATTGGTTCTCCACAATACAGTGGCATTGGCTGCTCTGGGTGAGCTGGCTTGACATGACTGTAGATATTTTCTGTGACAGATTCTTCACATACGTCATCACCACTTTCTGAAATTTTCATGACAAGTGTTCTCATTTTTCTGTTGTCTCTTGGGGTTTTTACAAGCTTGGTACCAAGAGAATGCTTACCTGTTGTCAATAAAAAGAATCCAATTTGGTAAGTTAAACAAACTACCATAATATTCCTTTTTGTGAAAATCTATGCACATTAACAATGTCTCCCCTGAATGATTAACAAATTTAAGTGTAACTATGTAACATGTAGTACATACTGTACATATATGTAGATTATGCTACAGGTATGGCTATGTACACATTTTCTTATAAATGTGGATGCCTGGGCATTGTCTTTAAATACCACAAGTCTGTCTTGGGTTCATTATTGTAATCAATGACCTAATCTGTCAAGTCACAATTTTATGACCAGCCATTAATGTGGCCTTACTGAATTTGAACTGTTTTTGTATACATATTGTTACATTACGGCAAGACATTCAATGTTAAAAGTACCTGAGAGCTTTTCTGTTTCTTCCTTGAAATCAGCTGGACACTGTGAATTTCTGGCAGTCTTTTTCATTTCAGTATCACATGCAGGACATATCTTTGTGTCCTCTTTCTTTTGCATTTCTTCAATCACCCTGTCAATATCATCAATTACAATGCCTTCTTCAATCACCCTGTCAATATCATCAATTACAATGCCTTCTTCAATCACCCAGTCAATATCATCAATTACAATGCCTTTTTCAATCACCCAGTCAATATCATCAATTACAATGCCTTCTTCAATCACCCTGTCAATATCATCAATTACAATGCCTTCTTCAATCACCCTGTCAATATCATCAATTACAATGCCTTCTTCAATCACCCAGTCAATATCATCAATTACAATGCCTTCTTCAATCACCCTGTCAATATCATCAATTACAATGCCTTCTTCAATCACCCAGTCAATATCATCAATTACAATGCCTTCTTTAATCACCCTGTCAATATCATCAATTACAATGCCTTCTTCAATCACCCTGTCAATATCATCAATTACAATGCCTTCTTCAATCACCCAGTCAATATCATCAATTACAATGCCTTCTTCAATCACCCTGTCAATATCATCAATTACAATGCCTTCTTCAACCACCCTGTCAATATCATCAATTACAATGCCTTCTTCAATCACCCTGTCAATATCATCAATTACAATGCCTTCTTCAATCACCCTGTCAATATCATCAATTACAATGCCTTCTTCAATCACCCTGTCAATATCATCAATTACAATGCCTTCTTCAACCACCCTGTCAATATCATCAATTACAATGCCTTCTTCAATCACCCTGTCAATATCATCAATTACAATGCCTTCTTCAATCACCCTGTCAATATCATCAATTACAATGCCTTTTTCAATCACCCTGTTCAATATCATCAATTACAATGCCTTCTTCAATCACCCTGTTCAATATCATCAATTACAATGCCTTCTTCAATCACCCTGTCAATATCATCAATTACAATGCCTTTTTCAATCACCCTGTTCAATATCATCAATTACAATGCCTTCTTCAATCACCCTGTTCAATATCATCAATTACAATGCCTTCTTCAATCACCCTGTCAATATCATCAATTACAATGCCTTCTTCAATCACCCTGTCAATATCATCAATTACAATGCCTTTTTCAATCACCCTGTTCAATATCATCAATTACAATGCCTTCTTCAATCACCCTGTCAATATCATCAATTACAATGCCTTCTTCAATCACCCTGTCAATATCATCAATTACAATGCCTTTTTCAATCACCCTGTCAATATCATCAATTACAATGCCTTCTTCAATGAACTGCTGTGCCACAACTTCCTTTCAGGCAATTTGTGTTCTTCTTTTCAACTATATGAGAACAGAGAAAGAGAATTGGTTATATTTAACAAATAAGAGATGTTATACATTAATGGAGGGGAGGGGGGGGAACCACTGAAGAAAACAATGTGTGTGAACTATGGGTTATGGAGATTCAAATCATGACTCATGGAACTCCTAGCAGAAATATTTATGTTCAACTTATTTCAGCTCACACAGTGGCAAATGCTGCAGCCAGGTTGTCTTCATTCAAGATCTGTTTGTTTGTTTGTTTTCATCAGAGAGTACTGCATCCATTCACTGAAGACATAAACTCCATATTTATGGCTTGCATACATTGTGAATGTGAGGTACAGAAGGAGTAGAAGACTATTGACTTGTTACATGTGTTAGGTTTCAACAACAGATAAGTAAGTCCTACTTGTCTGTGGTTTCAACCATTATAACTTGGGTACATGTATGTCATTTCTAAAGTGTCCCTGTCAGATACAATCCTCACAGCTTACCCCATGACAAATCAATTGTTTGTACCATCTTTTCACTGTGGATGTTCAAATACAGACTATCAAGCATATGCTGCCATCTCTTTCCATGAAAAAATATTTTAAACATAATTCAATCAACCCATGATTTAAAGTAACTAAAAATTGACATTTTGTGACAATGTGCATGCTTTAACTTCAGAAAAGCAATACATACTACATAAATTTACAATGAAACACTTCATACCTGGGTGCCAGATTGACAGTTGTAGACCTGTCATTCCAAACAATGTATAACAAGCACTTGTCAGGATTGATACTCTGGGTTTCCCACCAGCTTTCACATTGTACTGCTTTTGAATGATCTGGTCACTGTCAAAATAAATACAATATCCCCCTCCGGAAACTGAATTGGGTCTTAGGACAGTGACGTTAGCCAGTTTCTCAAGGTTATCCAGCCACCACCTGCAGGGATAAGTTTGTTCAATATTGATACCATCATCTGACTGCCAGTGATGGCATACATGTATGCAAGCAGAGTCACCATAAAAGAAAATGATGCTACAAACAAGTCTGTACATTTGTTCCATGAGCACAATTTTCGTTGCTACTGATGTTTTCGATTTTGAACCTGTCTCCCGTCCATCTATAGCACTTTGCAGTATGGGATTTCTTGTTTTTGTAATAGATCTCATGATTAAAAGCTACACAGTTTGCTAAGTCCTTGTAAGTCTGATCAAAACAATAGCAGTCTCTTTCAATAGCTTGTACTTCTTCGCTGAAAATGTTCTTGGTCAATTGTTGTTTATATTTGTGGTCTAAGTCAGTTGTATGACACGTATCAATATTGACTGTGTAGGATGGTGGTGATTGAGATGAAACAGTCCTTGTATCATTTACAGAGGTCTGAGTAGAATCAGTTACAGTGTTATAGACAGAGGTCTGAGTAGAATCAGTTACAGTGTTATAGACAGAGGTCTGAGTAGAATCAGTTACAGTGTTATAGACAGAGGTCTGAGTAGAATCAGTTACAGTGTTATAGACAGAGGTCTGAGTAGAATCAGTTACAGTGTTATAGACAGAGGTCTGAGTAGAATCAGTTACAGTGTTATAGACAGAGGTCTGAGTAGAATCAGTTACAGTGTAATAGACAGAGGTCTGAGTAGAATCAGTTACAGTGTTATAGACAGAGGTCTGAGTAGAATCAGTTACAGTGTTATAGACAGAGGTCTGAGTAGAATCAGTTACAGTGTTATAGACAGAGGTCTGAGTAGAATCAGTTACAGTGTTATAGACAGAGGTCTGAGTAGAATCAGTTACAGTGTTATAGACAGAGGTCTGAGTAGAATCAGTTACAGTGTTATAGACAGAGGTCTGAGTAGAATCAGTTACAGTGTTATAGACAGAGGTCTGGGTAGAATCAGTTACAGTGTAATAGACAGAGGTCTGGGTAGAATCAGTTACAGTGTAATAGACAGAGGTCTGAGTAGAATCAGTTACAGTGTAATAGACAGAGGTCTGGGTAGAATCAGTTACAGTGTAATAGACAGAGGTCTGAGTAGAATCAGTTACAGTGTAATAGACAGAGGTCTGAGTAGAATCAGTTACAGTGTTATAGACAGAGGTCTGAGTAGAATCAGTTACAGTGTTATAGACAGAGGTCTGAGTAGAATCAGTTACAGTGTTATAGACAGAGGTCTGAGTAGAATCAGTTACAGTGTTATAGACAGAGGTCTGAGTAGAATCAGTTACAGTGTTATAGACAGAGGTCTGAGTAGAATCAGTTACAGTGTTATAGACAGAGGTCTGAGTAGAATCAGTTACAGTGTTATAGACAGAGGTCTGAGTAGAATCAGTTACAGTGTTATAGACAGAGGTCTGGGTAGATATTGTAGAAGTAGTGACAGCACATTTATCACACATACAAAAGTCCTTCGGTGCAACTTTGATATTGCTTTGTGTATAGGAATGTTCACTTGATCCAGCAGTTATCTTAAAGCAGAGAGAACAGAATGAATCATTGTGTGCAGCAAATTTGTATATTTGTTTTTCAGTTTTCAATTTTTTGTTTTGTTTTCGACAATCCTGTTCTACAGTGCGTCTACATTTGTAGCATATCATAGTAGGATGTACCTCCTCATCATCACAGGATACATCAACACTCCATATATCCATTATTTCTTGTTGAAAGTCATCCACATAGTGACACCTTGAGACGTCATCAATATCTGAATTACAAATACGACATTTCGTGAACAGAACTTCAATGTGTGCTGTTATTCCTTCCACCATATCTAGAAATAAATTATGGAATGAATGAGACTCGGGTACAAAGAGAGCATTGACATTAAAACATTTCATTTTTAATTGAAAAATAAAAACATATAAATATACATTTTTTGAAAGTTATATATATAAATGTACACTTTTATAGATATATGATGCATAAATAGAATTATACATATAACTGTACACTTTTATAGATACATGATGCATAAATAGAATAACTTTTAATCATAATCTAACAACAACAAAAACAGCATAACTAGAACTGTGAAACAACTACTTATACAATCACTGTTCACCTGCACATCATATTCCTAGCACCACTACCATCATTTCTTGTGCCATACCTTATTTTGAGATTTCAAATGTCTAAATGTTTTCATTAGCATGCATCTATTTTTCAGTCACAAACAAGAAAGTGTGCCTTTAAAGTACATATCATCTTTGTCAACAGACAGAAATTTGTTTTGAAATGGCTTGTTATTCTCATGAACAAAATATCTGAACTCTTAAAATAAAATTTCTGGCTGGCACATGACCAACCTGCTTTCCAGCACTTCCCCTCACAATTTGTGCAGGCCCACATCTATCTTCCTCCCTGGTGACTACATCATGGAGGCTGTTGCACATCCATCCATATAGTTGTTCAGGGATGAACACGAAAAGCATGATAGCTATTTTAAAAAAAAATTGTATGGATCATAACAAACTCTAACCATGCATGTAAAGTAGGTAAAATTAATTAGAATAAATTATAGAAATAACAGAGATGACACAATGTACAAAATGACATTACTCAAAGTAAACAAGATTCTGATAACTTTGGAACTCAAACAAATCTGGTAACATAATGTGCATGGTATGGTCAACAGTACATTATCCATTGTTGTTGTTGTTGTTGTTGTTGTTAATAAATTACTACATCTTGGATTATTTTGCTTTATGTCCTGGTCTAGTAAGTTTATTATGAATAAAAACAAGTTAAGCCAAGTTGTAATATTAAGATACTGCATATGTGACTGATATGTGAAATATGTCTGACATACCCTCTTAGTCTTATGCTACTCTCAACTTTTATGTCTCCTGACTCAATTAGCTCTGGCCCTGCGGATTGTGATTGTGAGATTGATGATGCTGTTGTTGTTGTTGTTGGGAGGGAAAAAACATCTTAAAGTCTATAGACAAACATTGAAAGCAGCTGGAAAAAATGGACATAAATTATTTATCTGTAACAATATTACTAAGTGCAAACATATATTTACATTTATGGTTGTGTACACATGCTTTGCGTACAATGTACATCTTATCTACCATCCCAAATTTACTCACACAGTGTGACGAAAACATAGATACATGGATTGGGCAAACGTACCATCTCATGATGTTATGTGAGGATGTACGAATCTAAAAATGAATGCTAGAGCCAATGTACTTTGGCGGATCATAAACATGATAAACGTTTGCAAGTCATGATCATTTTATGGCAAGATGTTTGCGACAATCACGCATATATTTTGACCACGATCACGCATATATAAATACATTACCATGATTACCGTGTTTACACTTTCAAGAAATTCGATTTGGAATTGTACTCGATTCGAGATAGATATTTTCTAATCGAAAAAAAATATACTCAAGGAAAGTTAACAGCTGACAGACTACGTGTACACACGTACTGTTGAATGTTACTGTAGACGCTCTCACTCCTATATCCTAGTATTTACACTGCTCCCGAAAAAAACGACAAAAAATGTGACCCCTGTAAAGCTTGGAAAACCCTCTTTCAGACTGACTAAAGCGATATATGCAAAGGAAAACCCCTAAAAAGACATTTAGTCTTACATACATGTATGTACCCATGAACTTTTGAGCAAAATCTGACCTCGCTGCTAGACAGATCAATAGGTCCAAAAGGGAAGATAACTCGTACTTACCGCTTCAGCAGCTGCCATCTTTCTTCGTACGTTGTATATAGTGGCACATGTGGCATGTTTACATCCGAAACTGACGAATCTTTTAAACAAAGGGCGAAACTTCTGCCGACAAGTTCCGAAGACTCAGGTAAGAATGGCGGTGAGCCATGCTCATGAATATTCATGAATTTCGTGACGCTTAAAGTTAAAGTGTGCAGTGTACTGCTATACATGTCTATCCCGATGATATGACGGGAACTGCTTACAGTCTATGAGAAAGAGCCATTTGAGAGGAACATGCAACAAATGGAGTGGTTGACAAATATCAAAAACTCTGTAAAACATCCCCTTAAAATTCCTCTCCTCGTATTGGCATCACCATCACTTTACAACATAAACTCTAAGGCATGCTATACTTTCTAGAAATGGTGAGTTGAACATCAGCTTCTAAATGTATAACATATAATAATATTTGGCAAGTAACGATCGTAGAGAAAAAGCGAAATAAACTTTTTTTTATACTGTTAAAACTTTGCATAAATATAAGTATATATAAATAGATACATAAAATACTCTGACATGAATTAACTTTTAAAGTCACAAGTTACCGGGCCCTGGAATGTATATTGCAGGCCGGGGAATGAAGTAGCGAACTGAGTCACCATATATACAACAACTCCAATCAACATATTCGTAAACCAGTGTTTTGTCAAGACCTGGAGAAAGTTGAGCCTCCAGACCCCTTTTGCCTGTAAAAGTGGGTTCATTTTCAGCAAGACTGGGTTCATGCCTAATTTAACTACAGGGGATGGTATACACATCAATGCATAACATTTGTTTTTATTGCAATAGTGTCAACATTCTCACAAACCAGAGTTCTTATTTCTACCACTACATTTCGAAATAAGTAGGAGGCTCGTTAAGAACGTTGCCGTAAAACAGACCGTGGTTTGCGACGATGTAGTGTCAAGTAAAAATGTTGAAAAATTTGCTACAAAACACTTTGTGTGCAAGACAAGTAAAGGCAGCCGTCATTCATTTTATTTCAATGAGGGAAAGAAAAAGAATAGAGGAAAAGCAGCAGTGTGCTGGAAAAACATTTGATAATCATGACTTGGGTGAGTTTGTGAAAGAACTTAACAAGTACCTTTGCAAATATGAAATCATCATTGCAACCTTAGCAGAAATTGTGTCATTTGAAGACAGTGAGAATGATGATACAAACTCTGATGTAGTTGAAGGAGAGTTTGGTTCTGATGATGATGATGATGATGATGATGACGATGATGATATGATGATGATGATGATGATGATGATGATGATGATGATAACAGTGAATTAATTATTTTTTGCACCCAAATTGTAGATCCAACGATAAAGGAAAAAGTCAAGAC
Organism: Glandiceps talaboti; assembly: GCF_964340395.1. Classification (NCBI taxonomy): domain Eukaryota; kingdom Metazoa; phylum Hemichordata; class Enteropneusta; family Spengelidae; genus Glandiceps; species Glandiceps talaboti. The sequence goes on along the minus strand of NC_135557.1, from coordinate 2,442,960 downwards.
TAACACACGTTCTCTGTCAACAATCCTGACTTGAATTTTATTGACAATCCTTCAAGTTGACTAGATTTCTTTCATTTCCAGTTTATTAGTAGCATCTTGTAATCTCTGTTCTTACATATTGAGTGTCGCTACGTCCTTCTGTACATCCATCTTATATTATACTGGGGCACAAACAGAGTTTATATGTTTTTGGGATGTCAATTGTTCTGCATATTAAAAGGTACTCACAGTATTCTACTTACTGTTCTATACTTGACCATCACTTGCAATGGGCTGAACTCAAACCGGGTATTAAAGGTATATTAACTGCAACGGGACAATTTTTTTGGGTATTGTCTTTCATTTAAAAATACGTTAAAACTAAACTGTAAATGGACCAATCCCTCTAATTAGAAGATTTACCTGTCTACTAGTCGTCAATGTTACTCCAAACATTTGACCGACTTACTTCTTTTCAAACCGCCCGCCATTCTCGTTGACATCGCTCGAGACAAGTCATGTGATACCGACGTCATAATTATATAACTTATAAGTAATCCGATGACGTAATTTATTATACGTATCATAAACTGTACAGAAACTCCCGACTATGCAATCAACAATTCTAACAATGTCAGAACGTAAATTGCAATGAAGCATACACCTCAGAGTAAACTGATATTGTTTGTAAGTAATTTCCCGTCTAAGCAAAAAGCTTATAAACTGAGCTTGTGCCACTTTGATAGTATAACTCTAATCTCTCGTACCTTGCTTCGAATATTCTCGCACATATTTCTGCTATGCTGAGTCTTATATCGTATGGCATCTTAATGACTTCAACTTTCCTTTCTCTTCCCTTTAATTACCTCTTTTCTTTATCAATCCATCTTACTGCGTTTGCTTCATTTCGCGGACTCTATATATAAATATAAGATTAACTTTAATGTCATGTTGTTTGTTATCAAAAAGTTGGTCCCTTTTATCTTGATTATGATTTCGAGAACACCATTAGCAATATATTGATACAATAGAAAATAAAAATTATTTACAAAAGATATAACCCCCCCCCCTCTCTCTCTCTCTCTCTCTCTCTCTCTCTCTCTCTCTCTCTCTCTCTCTCTCTCTCTCTCTCTCTCTCTCTCTCTCTCTCTCTCTCTCAGCGTTTATGTATATGAACATGTCTGCTTCAAGAGAGATGAACGATACACACACATATCAGAGAGACAAAGACAGATTATGTCCGATTATATCCGCCTTGCAGAGTAGAATCACAGACAAGTATTAAGTCTGTGGTAGAATATATCATTTTCGCAAACCAGAGTTAGTATTTCTACCACTACAGTTCGAAATAAGAGGGAGGCTCGTTAAGAACGTTGCCGTAAAACAGGATGTAGTTTGCGACGATAGAATATATCTATAAATAGATCGGCTATGATGCGTCGTCGAGGTCAAGGTTCATATATCTCAGAACGAGGCAGGCGGCCAATTTGAGTTGTTGGTAAGTGTTCACGTAGCTATTCTTAAAATGCGTATTTTTCGCCTGTTTTTACCCATGCAACTCCATCGACAACCATATTTGACTTTATATACTGGAAAGTATTTGAAGAAATGTTTTGTAGGAATTTGCAAGGTTTTAAAGGGTGTTATGATCGAGTGTAAATGTGATCGCGGCAGTGTGACGCAGTGACATTTCCAAATAGACGAATACACGTACGTGTACATGTCCATGTGACTGTAACAATTGTAGTACTACATTGAAGGCAGAATGCAGCTAGTCTCCTTTTGAAACGGGCCGTCAACTTGTTCTTGCCAAGTGGTAGCATAGTTAACTGCTATACTAATCTCAACAGTGAATTCCTATGTAAATTAATAATATAGTTATAATTTATTTTTTTGTAGTGAAATTGGGTTCTAACATGCAGCGCCATTAGCGATGAAAGTGGGAACAACATGTCACACTGCTAGACATAAGTCGCCTTCGGAAAACAGCCTAGTAGGTGTGGTAGCGTCCTGGGATGTTCTTGGGACATTCAAAGACTCCGAAGATACTTATCCATCTTAATATCTTGAGACTGATACCTGCAGATACCAGAAGCTTGGAAGTTGTCTGCTGACTAGCGACTTGAGGTGGACGACGACTACTCCTGCTAATTATTACGTTCCGACACCGGCTGTGAAACTAGGACAAACCCGGCCACATCACAGCAGCTTGGTAAGAATCTAAGATACCCATTATGTGTTTTACAACAATGGCACTGCGAGCCAAAACGACCCCCAATTACTAGGTTTTTTTTCAGTACAGGTCGCCAAAAGTCGCGGTTATAATTTTGTTCATGGATGCATGATTTGTTGACATTCCATAAACATCTGGTAAATTTTGGAAACAAGCCCTTACAAGTTTCCACTCATGATCATTTTCTACTTTGAAGAATAAATACTAGTACTTTGTTCAGGCTTGGAAATTACATTATTTTTAGCACAACTGAACCGAGGTTCAGTAGTGCTATAGGGATCACCCTGCATCTGTGTGTGTGTGTGTGTGTGTGTGTGTGTGTGTGTGTGTGTGTGTGTGTTTGTAAACAACTTAAAGTCAAAAACCGATGAACTGATTGCCATGATATTTGATGGGTTCATTACCTTGGTGGCTAGTTGGGAAATTGCTCAAATCAAAATGATCTTACCACCTGTTTGTGATTTGGGTCAAAAGTGTGATTTTTGGTCAGAAAACTTAAACTCGAAAACTACTATGCAGATTGGGCTAAAATTTGGTTGAAACATTCTTCAGGGTGGTTTTACTGAGAATTGTTCATGACATGATGGTCCCATCAGTAAAATGTGTCTTTTTGGTAAAAAAATCTATCATTCCAAAAACACTAAGCAGATTGGGCTGAAATTTAATGGGAATGCATCTAGGGATGTATGGACAAGCAGCGTCGATTAGCAATCGAGCTGGGAGTTTGTCATAGCCACAGGACTTTTTAACATCTAGAGTATGTACGATATTTTTAACCTCATCTTGAGTAGTTGGACAAAGGTAGAAAGAGTTAACGTTTGGTGCATCGAGATATTCTCCAAAGTTTTTGTTGCAGCCTTCCATTTTATCAGCTAACGTTGGGCCGATATGAACAAAAAAGTCATTGAAAGCTGACACAATATCCTGTGGTGAGGTACATTGTATATTGGTTGTCATAGTTGTCAGAGGAAATTATAAGTTTATCAGGTAGGCCACCCTTGGCAATATCATTGATTATTCCCCACGTTTTCTTAACATTACCCCTGTTCTCCAAAAACAGATTACTATAAACGTCTCTTTGGCATTTCTGAGGATAGATGTTAAAATATTCCTATAACATTTATACTTGTTGACAAAGTTTATATTAAAACCTGAATTGATGACATTAGAATACAATCTGTGCTTCTTATTGATGGATTACTTAATTGCTCATGTGATCCATGGCTTATTACATCCGGTTTTCTTTACATTGTGTTTTACAATTGGTGCATGCAAGTCACAAATATCTGTGAACACCAAACAAAACCTATCATAGGCTAAATTTACATCAGTACATTCATATATATCATTCCAAGATACATTACCAAGGGTTCTCAAGGATAATTCTTTGTCATAATTTCTATAACTTCTATATACTATCTGTTTATACTTTGGCTGAAAATTACATACATCAAATATTGCAAATACAGGGAGGTGATCCGTGACATCTGTTAAAATTGTACTGGTTTGGATTGTGTTGGAACATATATTGGTGTAAATATGATCAATCAACGTGCTTGATGTGTTGGTTATTCTAGTTGGAGATGAAATAAGCTGGTGTAAACTCAAACAATTCATACTAGAAAGGAACATTTCAGAATTGATATTGGAATTGTTGAGGTCGACATTAAAGTCTCCCATTAAAATACAGCCCGATCTGTTGAGTTTGAACTTGTCTAACACTTCAGTTAAATTTGTTTGAAATTCTTTAAGGTTTGTATTTGGATGCCTATAGATAACACCAATGATTACCTTGTGATTTTTAATATTCATTTCTAACCAAAGTGACTCGGCATGAATTACTTTAGCTTGTAACAATTTGTACTTTATAGAGGTAGAAATATATGCACCAACACCTCCGCCCCTGGTATCGTCACGACAATTAATTCCAGTGAATACCCATTTAAAGAAAAAAGATTTTGATCCGGAATACTCCACACCTCCGAAACCCCAATTATAGTGAAATCAAAATGTATAACATCTTCAAAAAGAAGCCATATGTAAGTTATCAAAGTTCTTATTCAGAGACCTTGCATTAATATGAACCATAGATAATGAATTGTTGAAATGGCCTGAGAAAGTGCCATTGAACATATGCGGTGATAAAACAAAATTATTTACATCAAATAAACTTTCAGAAGTGTCATCATTCATTTATAATTTAAACATGATTTAGTTTATCTTATATTATGTAGTTAGGTAGTCAATGGTCTTTTTGAATATCACTTTCATTACTTATGAGAAGAGATTGAGCAGCTTTGTTTTTTCTTACATAAATGTTCCCGTTGTAAGTCCACAAGTAGTCGTACTTTGCTTGTTTTTCTAACATCGTTGACTTGACGCAGTAGGACTCGTGATGGACAGAGATTTTCATTTGTAAATATGCTTCTTTCTTGATGGTATCCGATATTTCTCGTCACTCCTTGGAGTTTTCTTCGTTTGTCGTATACCATGTTTCTAATCCTGCGCGTTGTAAATCTCACTATTATCGATCTTGTACGGCGACTTCCTTGGTGTGGATGGTGTGCGTTGTTTTCACCTGGTTGTACATGGTTCTGTTTGGCACCAATTCTATGGGAAATGTCTATGTCATCTGAAGTTACAGTGGAATCGATTTTCTGTAAAATGGCAAGAGAGATGGCATCTGTGTTTTCCTGACCGTTGTCTGACTCAGGAATACCGGCTATTTCAAGATTGATTCTGCGGTTGTATTGGTCTAAAGAATGCATTTTTGAGTGTAGTCTTCGTTTACGTACATGTACTTCCATCCCAGGGACTTCCATGTGTTTATGTAGACCAATGAAGTGTGTAGACCATATGGCAATACAATAGGTTGTGGCATCAGTGATGCATTCCTGTTAAATTTCAGCCCAATCTGCTCAGTAGTTTGGAATTATAGATTTTTAACCTAAAAGACACATTTTAGCCCTAATTTGCATATTACTGATGGAATCATCATAGTGAAAGTAATATCGGCTAATTCACATATCGCTGCCCAGAAAGTCAGTAAAAGTAATATCGACTAATTCACGTATCGCTGCCCAGAAAGTCAGTGATATTTAGTTGAAAAAATGGTTGGCAAAGATACTACTCAATAATTTTAAATGTGGTATATACACAAATGTATTATATGCATGTTTTCTAAAGGCAGAAACACCACAGAGTCACAGTTCCGTTTCTGTTATTGTCCAGTGTGTACAATTTTCTACAATCAGGTTACTGAAAAAATAATATATTCTACATACAGTGCCGTGGTACACACTACCAGTATTTTACACAGTGCACAATATTTAATGTTTTTCTCACAAATAATGTAGTTTGCATGCAATAATCATACTACTAGTACCACTATTGTACACTGCACAATTTCTTTTACGTTTTTCTCACAAATAGTTTAGTTTGCATGCTATAATCATATACTACCACTATTTTACACAGTGCACAATTTCTTTTACGTTTTTCTCAAAATAATTTAGTTTTCATGCTATAATCATACTTCCATTATTTTACACAGTGCACATTTTTCTATGTTTTTCTCACAAATAGTTAAGTTTGCGTGCACAACTATTTTACACAGTGCACACTTTTTTTAAAACGTTTTTCTCAAATAATTGAGCTTGCATCCTATAATCACACTACCATTTTGTATGAGGGGGAATGGGGCTCTGAACGTGGACAATGTTTACTTCTTTGTCATTGTAGCCGCTTTGCCTGTTTCTTGGTGAAGAATCTCACTATTTTGAAATTCTTTTTCATTACTCCATGTTCTTATGTATCTGATCGTTTGACCCTTTATAACGAACCTTTTAAAAAATAAGTCTTGGTGGCATGATTGCCTATGTAAATATTGGAGTATGTTTGTTTGTTTAACGAGTTTTAAAATCCAACACTTCATGTTGTTGGTACTTTTGTGGATTGTAAGATCAAGATATGTTACTTCTGTATCTGGGCTTTCCCACGAAATTTAAAAGTTGGATGCATTTGGGGTTTATTTCTTCACTCAGATTATCTAGTTCAACTTGAGTGCCACAAAATATGATGAAACAGAATACATCATCCCTAAAACATGTGATATTTTATTCGTGTAGATTTCAATAATGCAACTTTCCAGTTCTTGGAATGCTATGTCAGCTATTTCGGCACCTGTTAGTGGCCACAGAATTTATCATAGAGGAATTCACCATGTTTAACCTGAAGCTGTAAATTTTCAAATTGAGCTTGTTTGTCTTAACAGTAAGAACAGATAGTTGATATACATATCTCTTCTCTTGAAGTTTACACTGTGTAAACTTGGAGAAGAGATATGTATAACAACTATTTGACACCAATGTTAATATTCATATTGTAATTATCATTCTCTTTGCAAACATAATTTAGTTCACATGTAGGATTTTCACTACATTTTATTTTTCCACCAATACTGCCATCATGGCAAACAATGACAGAACAGAACAAAACAGAACAAAGCATGTATATATGAATAGAGTTCTCAGGACATCACAGCAACTATAATAATTTTTGTATGACCAGGATTCTGCAAGTAAGAGGGAAAAAATAAATTTAGAAACTTTATACATTTTTGTATTGGAAAAGCACCCTCAAGAGAAAATTCGAAATACTATGAAATTGTTAAAACTGGTATTACTATGAGCACTCCTTTAAATTTTAGGGCAAGCTTTACCTTTGAAAAAACAGATCATCAGGACATAAAAACACGAAAACCTGGCCGCAATCAATAAAATGAAATTCACTGAGTTGTTTCACTGTTCATCACCAAAATGATATATGAGAAATAAATACAAGTGGTGACCAACAAGTCATAAATATGAAGTACTTGGATTTAGAAGAAACAGAATAAACAAAGTATTGGAAGAAAGAATGGTCACTACTTCTCTAGTATAACCAGAAAGAAAACAAAATTGAAAGAGCTCCAAAGTGAACAAGGGTCACACTTTGCAATAACTATAGCTGATCACCAGAGCATGCACCAAATCACCACTTTATGCACCAAATCACCACTTTATGCACCAAATCACCACTTTATGCACCAAATCACCACTTTATGCACCAAATCACCACTTTATGCACCAAATCACCACTTTATGCACCAAATCACTACTTTATGCACCAAATCACTACTTTATGCACCAAATCACCACTTTATGCACCAAATCACCACTTTATGCACCAAATCACCACTTTATGCACCAAATCACCACTTTATGCACCAAATCACCACTTTATGCACCAAATCATCACTTTATGCACCAAATCACTACTTTATGCACCAAATCACCACTTTATGCACCAAATCACCACTTTATGCACCAAATCACCACTTTATGCACCAAATCACTACTTTATGCACCAAATCACCACTTTATGCACCAAATCACCACTTTATGCACCAAATCACCACTTTATGCACCAAATCACTACTTTATGCACCAAATCACCACTTTATGCACCAAATCACCACTTTATGCACCAAATCACTACTTTATGCACCAAATCACCACTTTATGCACCAAATCACCACTTTATGCACCAAAGCATGAACCCATAATTACAGATTTAACAGTCAAAAATAGAGAAATTTAACTTGTAATCTTCAATATTTACTGACTCCAAGATGACTGTGGTTGGATATTTGAACCAAGAATGTGTCATGTAACAAATTTTCGCTGGCTTCCTTACCGGTATCAAGAAAATGTTTACAAGCACGGTTTCATTTAGAAGAAATAAGAATGGCTTAAAGAACTAAAAAAGTGAAATGTCTAGTCAAAATAAAAGACAAAGAATCCAATTGTCTAAAAAAAAATAAAGGTCACAATTTTCCTAGTACTGACCTCAGCAAAGCAGACTGACAAGACACTCAGAATCATGGAGTGACAGAACATGTGACAAATACACTAGTTACTATATACAAACTTACAGTTGATGTGTTGTTTGTTTAACAAGAAAGGGAATGAAATATAACAGTCTAAAGTCCGTAACAGTTGTACAAAATAACCTTAAAACAGCTGATTACAAGAACGTGAACCAGAATTGTAAAGTCAAATTTACAAAATTTTCTTCTGTAAGCTGTAAAACCCAGAAAAGAGCAAGAAAGAAATGAAATAAAGCTGTCAACATGCAATGAATGTAGAGCAAAGACAACAGAATCTATCTGAAAGTATGCACAGGATGATCACAAAATACGACGTCTAGGCGGTCATAACCCACAATGGGAACAGCTTTGATTTGAGGAAAATCAACCTCTAACTACAGTCACCTTTTCTAACAAGTAAACAATAGAAACCAGGTGGTTTGTATGAACCACTTTGACTTGGGTAAATTCGGATTTCTAATGCACCTTAACAACAAAGTCTTCTGACTGATCGCTCGGCAATGCCCTCCAATGTCAGGTTCTGAAGGCCGCAGAAGAGATAAAAAACATGGGGTTCTTACAGTGATTTACAGGGCTTGAACAGCTCCGAAACAAAGTTAAGGGGCTTGATCGACTACCAGACTATCCAGGAAAGTGAAATTTTTTTACTTGAATCGAGGGTGCATGTATTTGTGGCAGCAAAATATACTGCTATACTGAATGACTGTGGAGATCGAAAATACGGTCGTAAAACAAGAAATACTGCTCGGAACTTCAAAAAAAAAATCCTGACATAGACTTACCTGTATGACATGAATATCCATGGACGTTCCAAGTAGCAGTATTCCTCCAGATGGGCAAAATCGACTGTAAAATGTCGGTGAAAATTTGACTGTAACAGTCAATCATCTAGCGCCCTCACAACATTTATTTGAAAGAAATTCTCATTAATATATGCAAATGAAGGTAGCTCCGTTCAGAGTGGAGTGACATAGCAAAACTGCTACTGTAGTAAGTTGATGTTTGCTTTATAAAATGTTTCATCTTAATTTTGTTGAAAATGAAAACTAGGGATGTGTATGTTTGATAATGTATTGTTGCATCTACATTTGTATCACAAAATAATTGACAACAAACGACAAATACTCAGATACATGTGAAGTTGTGTTATCTGTCTAACAGACAACACCCAAAATGGAATGAGCAGTGGGGGTGGGGGGGGGAGGGGGGTGTAATGTGTAAATTCTGACAAATAATTATAGATCACAGCAGATCATAGCATCAAGGATATAGGAATTTCCAAGCAAAGTCAACAGTACTTGACATGGTACATTGTATAGCATTTACAGAAGATATTGTCTAACCTTGCAAATCTAGCGAAATGTCCTGTAAAATCTTACTGATTACTGCATGGCCATTTACCTTCAATCTAAGATATCCCGGCAAATTATAGCACTGTCAGATAATAAATCCCAGCTAAAATCACCTTTGGTTTTGGCATCAAATTTTTTTGTATGAGTGCCAATCTTTTTGCAGGCACTAAATTGTGATATTTTGCTTGCTGGCATGTGTTATTATTTATGTTCAATGTCCAAGAACTATTAGACAGATAAGAAAGAGGCTTCACACATTGTTCAAATGTTACAAATATGAACAATTCCAAACTCCTAGAGACACGCAGGCACTGTATGTGCACACATAAATTGCCACAGGGAACCATGCAAGCAAATTCAAATTCTTGTCAATTTTTAAATAAACACATCATGCCCAGTAAAAATGATAAAAAAGCACTTCATCTCATCACTGAATATACATGTACAATGTAGTTATGTTCTCTGTCCAAGGACTATTTAGTAAGAAAAGAAACAGGCTTCATACATGGTTCATCACAAATTAACAATACCATGACCACGCTCTTAGCAACAATCAAATGCCAATATATTTTCAAATTGCTAAAATAACATTATCTGTCATTTTTTAGCACAACTGAACTGAGGTTCAGTAGTGCTATAGCCATGGAGAAATGTGTGTGTGTAAACGACTTAAACTTAGTCAAAACTGCCTGACCAATTGGGGGTGTTTAATTTAAGATTTGTTCATGACATGATGATTCCATGAGTAATATGCGAATAAGGGCTAAAAATGTGAATGAACGTTCAAAAAATGTATGCAAATATGTCTAGCAACATGACCACAGTCAAATGATCATGTTTTATATTGCAAAGATAACATGGTTGGACAGGTAACTGGTCATTCAGCAAATGAACACCTATACCTACAGTTGTAGCATGGATCAGTATGTGGATAAACATTTTTAAAACTGTACAGTTGTGCTAAAATGCCAGTGGCGCTATTTTTAAATTAATTGCCCAAGTGGCTAAATCACTTGTCCGGGGCAAGTAAAAGGCCATTATTTTGAGCCCTGCTAGTGCTAATGAAACAGTAGACTGTAAGGGACAATCAGATGATGTCACACAAGCTCAATAAGCAAAATTCGTTCATTTAGGGGGGGGGGGGGGGTCTGGTGTCAATGTGATTGCTGAACTTCATTTTACACTTTTGACCAAATTTTGACAAAACTTTCCCTCCTTCAATGATAACAGCTTTTAAATTTACTACTGTAATGTTTGTCAGTTGATAAAAATTACTTCTAATGTGAGATATGGTGCTGGATTTCTTGTTACAGTAGTATTTTAACCCTTTGAACCCCAGGCCCCTGAGAGGATGATAGGTGTATCATGTTACATAACACCTAGTGTCCAAACTGACCAAGGATGACCCAAGATAACTATACATTTATGGAATCGATATATATAATATTTTCCTAAAGTATGCACATTTTGGTCACGTGACATCATTAAATATTCAAAATAGCCACTGATAAAGTTTTTGAAAATTTTACACATTTTTTAATTTGTATTGTTAAGAATAAAAAAATTCTCATTTTTTTACTGCATTTTAGCCCCCAATGTTACAAGCCTGTGGAATAATATGGAAATATTACATGATATGATTTAGGAGGATAATTTTGATTTTCACCCAATATAGTATCTGGTAAACATATGGAAACTTGCTACTTTTGCATGGAATTCAAAGAGTGAAAGTACCGTATTGCAGGATTGTTTGAGTTCAAACTGACCAATGATGATCTGATAAAATAATATATTTTTGGACTGACATAACAAAAGAATCCCAAAGATACATGTATGCACATTTTGGTCATGTAACCTCATTAAATAATCAAAATGGCCACCACCGCAATAAAGTTTTTAGATTTTTCACACATTCTTCAATTTGTATTGGAGAAACACATAATTCTTCACTTTTCATTGCAATTTGTTGTTCAATGTCATAAGCATGCGAAATTATATGCAAATATTTTATAATATGTACATATTTGGGCACAAAATCTTCAGGGTAAACATATGGTAATTTGATACATTGGCAGGAAATTCAAAAAGTGAAAATTGTCATTTTACATGAGTGCTTGAGTCCAAACTGACTAATTTTAACCTTGTATAACCATATATTTTTGGAATCAACATATCACAATGATCCCAAAAATATGCAAATTTTGATCATGTAACTTCATTAAATATTCAAAATGGCCACCACTATAATAAAGTTATTGAATTTTTCACAAATTCTTCAATTCGTATTGGTGAAACCTGAAACATTCTTCATTTTTCATTGCAATTTGTTGTTCAATGTCATAAGCATGCAGAATTATATGCTAATATTTTTTAATATGTAAATATTTGGGCACAAAATCTTTGTTTTTAGTCATGTACAGGGTAAACATACGGTAATACATTAGCATGGAATTCAAAAAAGTGAAAGTGTCATATTACAGGAATGCTTGAGTCCAAACTGACCAAGTTTGACCAGGTATAACCACATATTTTTAGAATCAACATATAACAATGATCCCCAAAATATGCAAATTTTGATCACATGACTTCATTAAATATTCAAAATGGCCGTCACTACAATAAAGCTATTGAATTTTTCACAAATTCTTCATTTTGAATTGGTGAACCTAAAAAATCTTCTTTTTCATTGCACTTTGTTGTTCAATGTCATAAATATGTTGAATTATTTGCAAATACATTATAATATGTAAATATTTGGGCACAAAATGGTGGTTTTTAGGTATCATATAAATGGTAAACATGATATATCTGTGTGACATGATGCAAAAAATGTACATGCATGTAAATACCGGTACATGTATACAATACAAGTGTGCTTGAGTCCAAACTGGCCAAGTGTCATCTGGTATAACCATATATTTGTGGAATCAAAATGCAACATAGATCCCAAAAATATGCAAATGTTTGTCACATGACATTATTAAATATTCAAAATGGCCTCTAATACACAAATCATAGTTTTCTTGATATATTTTTTTCTGTATTTTGAAGGTGGACATAAGACTTTTTTGACTTTCATATCATTTGATTGCTCATTATTACATGGTTGTGCCTTAGCATGCAAATATACAACAACAAACAATATCTATAACATAAAAATGATCTTTAATATTCATCAAGTGCTGAATGTATTTGATAAATCTGAAACGTCATCCCAGAATTCAAAAAGGAGGAGTATCATATCACTAGGGCCCTCGGCCCAATGTGACTTCTCTTTGTCTAATATTACTATACACTTTCCAACTTAGTGTGACACAGAGGACCTAAAAATAAATAATTTGGTCACATCACTTCACTGTTTTTCAAAAATAGTTCACAGTCTCTAAAAAAATGACGGAATTAATCTGTGATATTTTTTCATTAGCATCGGTAATATAAGAAGAAAAAATAGAAATGAGACACTAACAATCAGGAGAAGTCAGGGAGTAGATAAATGGCAAAGATATGGTAAATTGTCATTGCTACATAAGTTATAGTCCTTGTTACTAGTAGTGACAATGTACATGTTTATGCAATGTCAATTGACAGTCCCCTAGTATGTTACTACATGTGTATTGTTGAACTTGATTTTGATATATGAAATATTTTCAGCATACTTCTTACGGTCCCAAAAATCCAATGGCTGCATCTAGTATAAAATACATGGATATTGTAACCTCAGCAGTGTCATGTGACATAATTAGCTATTCAAAATGACTGCGGTTGTATTCATCAGAAGTGTTGAGGATTGAACTTATGATGGGCAAAACATGTAGCAATATACTTACTTGAATTCAGAAAAAAAAGTATTTTACAATGTACATGTGCTACTAGTTAAATTACCTGTCGATCTCATTGGCATGTAACACATTCTGTGGCATCTAAACTACCCAGATGCATACATAAACCTACATTGCTTCATTTGTGAACTACATGTAAAACTATAAAACCAAGTTGATACAGGAAGATAACAAACAAGACACTTTCAACATCTTGTATGATGCCCTCAAATAAACTAGTGATACAGAATAAGAATTTGAGCTACAAACAACTATACAACACTATTTGCAATATAAATGTTATCAAAATGTGAAGAAAAAAATATGTAGATGATAAAATAGGTACAAATCTTAGACTGATACTGTCATGAACAATTATACATGTGCATGTATTTTTTTTCCATTTTGAGAATATACATGTTATACCACTGTCAATGTTCGTCCTTATTTCTTGAGTGTGTAAGGAGTAGAAGCTCACTGTTCAATCAAGTAATGCCTCTTCCTGGTACACTCTGTTGGGTATGAAAATTGTCCATACAAAGCTCATCATCAATATTGAGTAGACCCTTTGAAATATCAATTTCAATAGGTGCAGGTGTATCCTAGGTTTATTGTATTCTTTTCCTGAAATTCAATAACAAGAATGACAAGGTCTATTATTCTCAATATTTCTTTTGTATGTTGACTCTGGATGATGTCAAAATTGTAAATCATACAATGCACTAACAACAAAACACTTGAACTGACAATAAAATTTGCAAGGATGAAAAAATGAAAATAAGTTTCATTGTGCAATGCCTGGTCAATGGAATACCTGTATGTGTGTATGCATGTCTACATTTTGCTAGAGTTCAAACATACTCTATAGAACAAGAAATGAACTATGTGTATTTTGCTATTATTTCAATGAAACATGCACATAAATGTTCACTTCTGCGATACACTTCACACAAAACATTACATAAACAGATGACTTACATGTATCTCGATAGTTCAATAGTTTATGTAAATACTCATGAAATTCAGTTGAACACTTGTCAAGAAAAGTTACAATTTGTTTCTATAATTTATTACACATTTACTTTGATCTCAACTGATTGATATTAAACCTGACTCTAACATACAAATGAAGTATCAGAAATAGTATTGCTCAGCTTGTTTTGAGATAATAACCATGACATACTAAAAATCTGACACTCTAAAACAAAAAGGAAATTAGAAATACATGGTCACATAATTCTAGTACATGTAGTTTGAAAATGCATATCTGGCTGTTTTGAACTGAGTACATGAAGACATTTCATTCATAATACAACACATGGAAAATTCTGAACATATTCATATGAATATTTACTTTGATAGTGTTGAAGTCTTCAAAAAGTGCTCCCAATTTTATGTGCTTCTTCAAGGCAAAACGCTGCTATCTCTGTCACCTGGCATCAACACATATCTGTGTTGACATCCCGTTGCATTCTAGGTATAGCATTCAGATTTGCGATGTCAAATATGTTGACATTGTTATCATTCAGATAATTACTTTACAAGCAGTTTGTTTAATTGCCTTGCACCATGCAGTGTTTATTGATATCTTGCCCATGCTGACAATCATAAATACGGAAATACCTATCGTAATTTCGGAGTGTCACCATTTTGACATCGTAGTATTACGATTAGCTGATCTTATATTACACTTCTTCAATGACACGACACTGGCCATTTTACGACCGAGATTTGATTTGTTGACACTAACATTTCCAACATGATGGACGTTGATCCCATGTGTGTCTATATATACACACTCACTAATGTCTTGAACAGTGATTTTTAACAACAACAACATCAAAAATAGCCCAGAAACTTCCCCGTCCTGCTGTGGATCTGTGCGTAATGGTTGTGTTCTCGCCATTTTTAAAAACCCATACAAATTTTGCTCAAAATTCATGTAAAAGTCACTGTTTTCTTGGGTCAAACATGGTCAAATGTACATACTATACCAGAATGGGTGTATGGCTCCCTTAAGCTTACTCATATTTGAAAGCTAGCCCCTCAGTAATGTCTTTAAACTATGAGTTACATTAACCTGTTGTATATAGCTTGTGTTAGCGTAATCTCGCAGATATTTACATTCGAACGGTAATTAAAGGGATAACTCTTTCACCACTATTCTCCCCATGGGACTGTGCATGTATGCTATCCACTAGGCCCCTGGATCATTAGCGTACACATAAGAAAAGTATGAGTGAGTGTTACATTGTATGTTATCAAATTGATATACAAATACTTGTAATTGTCTAATCTTTGAAACTTAGGTATCGTTTTAAAGCCAAATAAATTTTCTACATTACACTTCCAATTACACACATCCAAACATCACATATACAGCTAGAATTTGGGTTAAATTAATAAAATTTTGTTAAAAAAATGTGTGTTGCATATTTATTGTCATATCACAAATAACCCAATATATTTATATCATAAATAAAATACAAAATACATGTACCAACATTCATGTTCCTACACTGGTTATAAGGACAAAATGGGTGAAAATTTGATAAAAAATGTTATTTTCAGTCATATTTGAACAAAATTAATTAACGGCTCACTAATCTGATGATGGCGCAATAGTCAGTGCAGCACCAACAATGAAAGTGTACTAAAATATCGTCACCTCCATACCTGTTGAAAAGTTAGTATTTGTAAATATAATTCCTTATTTAGCAGAACAACAAAAAGTTATCACTAACTTTTGCCTAAAAGCAGTAAAAAATGCCCACAAATTGGAAGTATGCGAGTCCGAATCGGGATGCGAAAGTGGCGCTTTTTGCCGACATGCTTATTATCAAGAGCAAATATGTAGTCAGAATATAAACTAAACATTGCAGCAGTCTGATCCCTACATAAACTGTTTTGAGTTCACTCATAGCCATATCCTTGTATAAAACAATGTATTGATAGTCAAAATTTAGTGGAAATTTCTAGGAACAGCACCTTTATTGACATCGTAAATGATGTCAGGGGAGACAGTTTTGTTTCGGCAATGTTGACATTTTGAATTCCTCCCCTTGATATTTGCAAACACAGTTTACTAGGCTTATATATTATAGTATTACTTTTGATTGTGGACTAACTGGGTAGTTGATTATCTATCAAAAATAGTCTTACGGTTTTATTATCAACTGATGATTGTTGACATCCTGAGGTAAAATGTCCCCATTTTGTTGCAGCCTATGGGATATTGACTCCACTAGCTTAAACCTTGGCAGAACACAGACATTTATTAATCCCCGCCGGACGAAGTCCTGACGGGGACTTATGGATTGGGTTCCGTCTGTCTGTGCGTCCGTCCGCAGCAGTTTCTTGGAAATGCTTGGACCGATTTTTTTTCAAACTTGGTACAGGGGCAACATACTATGGCATACATATGCACGTCAATTTGTTTTATGATACGATCCAATATGGCCGCCTAGCAGCCATTTTGTTTGCGAATTTTCACTGTCCAAAGCCATAACTCAGACATGCGTGAACAGATCTCATTCAAAGTTGCTATTAGGACAGTGTTATTTGACATACATGTGCATTTTCATTGTTGTCGTGATACGATCCAATATGGCTGCCTGGCAGCCATTTTGTTTGCGAATTTTCCATGTCCAAAGCCATAACTCAGACATGCTTGAATAGATCTCGTTCAAAGTTGGTATTACCACAGTGTTCTGTGACATACAAGTGCATATCCATTTTCATCGTGATACAATCCAATATGGCTGCCTGGCAGCCATTTTGTTTGCGAATTTTCCATGTCCAAAGCCATAACTCAGACATGCTTGAACAGATCTCATTCAAAGTTGGTATTAGCACAGTGTTCTGTGACATACATGTGCATAATCCATTTTCGTCGTGATACAATCCGATATGGCTGCCTGGCAGCCATTTTGTTGGCACAGTTTTCATGTTCAAAGCCATAACTCAGACATGCTTGAACAGAGTAGTGATATCAAAAACAACTATATGAGGCCAAACAACATTAACCAGGTTTGAAAATGACAACATAAACTGCCAGTTCCTTAAAACCCAATCATAACGGGGACTGTCATTTTTGATGACTTCTTTTTCTTTCTTTCTTTCAGATTATGCATACAGATATGTTGTATGAACAGGTTTTAATGTGTGACTGAAAAGCCATCACTCTATGGCCAATAGAGCCTTCCTTGAGGACACCCTCAATGTGGAGAGGAGCTGATGACTATATAATCTGATGTAATCTGCTACTATGAATCCCAGGATGGACTACATATATAGCATGTATATGGAAGACAAGACAACACATATATGTATGTATACTCTCCATATATATGTATGTTGTATACTCCGCCACACATAATCGGCGACAACCAAGTTCTGCCTGATGGTAGTCAGATAAGGTAGAACAAATGACATTGATCCTACATACTGACGTAGTGAGATGTACCACTACATATAAATTTCAATTTAATCCCAAAGACGACAGCCCCTAAAGAACAACAAAGATTTGGAATTTAAAAACTAAACAGAGGGAGAAGAGCAAATTAAACATTTGGTCAGTCAAGCACTGTCAAGTATTCAAGTGTTACACGATCAGGTTAATGAACTTGCAGCCCAAACACAACAAGAACATATAAAATATGCACCAATTACCTACTTTTGGTAAGGAAGTCCATCATTGCAATGGGATGGACAAAGAGATTGTAGTGTTAGTGCCTGCTACAAATTTGGAATCATAAACATCCTAATGCTAAGGATTTTCTCTGTGAATGCCTATGGAGATTTTGTACTTCATCAATGTGATGGCTGGAATGAACCAGGAGATTTGAAAACCTCAACTAAGTGGATGGAATGTGTGCTTCCGGAATTCTCAGATGTGTAAAAATATGCAACCTGTGTGAATAAAAACACAATTGTGATATACATGTAAAGATGGAAAAAATGACAGGCCACTGGTGCGAAATGTTCACAGTGGCAAGGGTAAAACGGGATGAAAAAATAAGAGGCCACCTGTGCGAAACGGTCACAGTGGCAAGGGTATTTAACGAGATGAAAAAATAACAGGCCACTGGTGCGAAACGGTCACAGTGGCAAGGGTAAAACGAGATGAAAAAATAACAGGTCAGTGGTGCACATTGAAAACAGAGACAGTGCCATTATAAAAGGACATTAAAAAACAGTCTGCAGTGCGAAACTGGCACAATAGTGTGGACACGAAATGAAACGGGCCACGGTACGAAACAAGAAAAGTGGCAAGTGAGAGGACATGTTAAAAACAGAGACAGTGGCATTATAAAAGGACATTAAAAAACAGTCTGCAGTGCGAAACTGGCACAATATTGTGGACACGTAATGAAACGGGCCACGGTGCGAAACAACAAAAGTGGCAAGTGAGAGGACATGTTGAAAACAGAGACAGTGGCATTATAAAAGGACATTAAAAAACAGCCTGCAGTGCGAAACTGGCACAATAGTGTGGACACGAAATGAAACGGGCCACGGTGCGAAACAAGAAAAGTGGCAAGTGAGAGGACATGTTGAAAACAGAGACAGTGGCATTATAAAAAGACATTAAAAAACAGTCTGCAGTGCGAAACTGGCACAATAGTGTGGACACGTAATGAAACGGGCCACGGTGCGAAACAAGAAAAGTGGCAAGTGAGAGGACATGTTGAAAACAGAGACAGTGGCATTATAAAAGGACATTAAAAAACAGTCTGCAGTGCGAAACTAGCACAATAGTGTTGACACGAAATGAAACGGGCCACGGTGCGAAACAAGAAAAGTGGCAAGTGAGAGGACATGTTGAAAACAGAGACATTGGCATTATAAAAGGACATTAAAAAACAGTCTGCAGTGCGAAACTGGCACAATATTGTGGACACAAAATGAAACAGGCCACAATGCGAAACAAGAAAAGTGGCAAGTGAGAGGACATGTTGAAAACAGAGACAGTGGCATTAAAAAAGGACATTAAAAAACAGTCTGCAGTGCGAAACTGGCACAATAGTGTGGACACGTAATGAAACGGGCCACGGTGCGAAACAAGAAAAGTGGCAAGTGAGAGGACACATTGAAAACAGAGACAGTGGCATTATAAAGGGACATTAAAAAACAGTCTGCAGTGCGAAACTGGCACAATAGTGTGGACACGAAATGAAACGGGCCACGGTGCGAAACAAGAAAAGTGGCAAGTGAGAGGACATGTTGAAAACAGAGACAGTGGCATTATAAAAGGACATTAAAAAACAGTCTGCAGTGCGAAACTGGCACAATATTGTGGACACAAAATGAAACGGGCCACGGTGCGAAACAAGAAAAGTGGCAAGTGAGAGGACATGTTGAAAACAGAGACAGTGGCATTATAAAAGGACGTTAAAAAACAGTCTGCAGTGCGAAACTGGCACAATAGTGTGGACACGAAATGAAATGGTCCACGGTGCGAAACAAGAAAAGTGGCAAGTGAGAGGACATGTTGAAAACAAAGACAGTGGCATTATAAAAGGACATTAAAAAACAGTCTGCAGTGCGAAACTGGCACAATAGTGTGGACACGAAATGAAACGGGCCACGGTGTGAAACAAGAAAAGTTGCAAGTGAGAGGACATGTTGAAAACAGAGACAGTGGCATTAAAAAAGGACATTAAAAAACAGTCTGCAGTGCGAAACTGGCACAATAGTGTGGACACGTCATGAAACGGGCCACGGTGCGAAACAAGAAAAGTGGCAAGTGAGAGGACATGTTGAAAACAGAGACAGTGGCATTATAAAAGGACATTAAAAAACAGTCTGCAGTGCGAAACTGGCACAATAGTGTGGACACGTAATGAAAAGGGCCACGGTGCGAAACAAGAAAAGTGGCAAGTGAGAGGACACATTGAAAACAGAGACAGTGGCATTATAAAAGGACATTAAAAAACAGTCTGCAGTGCGAAACTGGCACAATAGTGTGGACACAAAATGAAACGGGCCACAATGCGAAACAAGAAAAGTGGCAAGTGAGAGGACATGTTGAAAACAGAGACAGTGGCATTATAAAAGGACATTAAAAAACAGTCTGCAGTGCGAAACTGGCACAATAGTGTTGACACGAAATGAAACGGGCCACGGTGCGAAACAAGAAAAGTGGCAAGTGAGAGGACATGTTGAAAACAGAGACGGTGGCATTAAAAAAGGACATTAAAAAACAGTCTGCAGTGCGAAACTGGCACAATATTGTGGACACAAAATGAAACGGGCCACGGTGCGAAACAAGAAAAGTGGCAAGTGAGAGGACATGTTGAAAACAGAGACAGTGGCATTATAAAAGGACGTTAAAAAACAGTCTGCAGTGCGAAACTGGCACAATAGTGTCGACACGAAATGAAACGGTCCACGGTGCGAAACAACAAAAGTGGCAAGTGAGAGGACATGTTGAAAACAAAGACAGTGGCATTATAAAAGGACATTAAAAAACAGTCTGCAGTGCGAAACTGGCACAATAGTGTGGACACAAAATGAAACAGGCCACAGTGCCAAACAAGAAAAGTGGCAAGTGAGAGGACATGTTGAAAACAGAGACAGTGGCATTATAAAAGGACATTAAAAAACAGTCTGCAGTGCGAAACTGGCACAATATTGTGGACACAAAATGAAACAGGCCACAGTGAAAACAAGAAAAGTGGCAAGTGAGAGGACATGTTAAAAACAGAGACAGTGGCATTATAAAAGGACATTAAAAAACAGTCTGCAGTGCGAAACTAGCACAATAGTGTTGACACGAAATGAAACGGGCCACGGTGCGAAACAAGAAAAGTGGCAAGTGAGAGGACATGTTGAAAACAGAGACAGTGGCATTATAAAAGGACATTAAAAAACAGCCTGCAGTGCGAAACTGACACAATAGTGTTGACACGAAATGAAACGGGCCACGGTGCGAAACAAGAAAAGTGGCAAGTGAGAGGACATGTTGAAAACAGAGACAGTGGCATTATAAAAGGACGTAAAAAACAGTCTGCAGTGCGAAACTGGCACAATAGTGTGGACACAAAATGAAACGGGCCACGGTGCGAAACAACAAAAGTGGCAAGTGAGAGGACATGTTGAAAACAGAGACAGTGGCATTATAAAAGGACATTAAAAAACAGTCTGCAGTGCGAAACTGGCACAATAGTGTGGACACGAAATGAAACGGTCCACGGTGCGAAACAAGAAAAGTGGCAAGTGAGAGGACATGTTGAAAACAGAGACAGTGGTATTATAAAAGGACATTAAAAAACAGTCTGCAGTGCGAAACTGGCACAATATTGTGGACACAAAATGAAACGGGCCACGGTGCGAAACAAGAAAAGTGGCAAGTGAGAGGACATGTTGAAAACAGAGACAGTGGCATTATAAAAGGACATTAAAAAACAGTCTGCAGTGCGAAACTGGCACAATAGTGTGGACACGTAATGAAACGGGCCACGGTGCGAAACAAGAAAAGTGGCAAGTGAGAGGACATGTTGAAAACAGAGACAGTGGCATTATAAAAGGACATTAAAAAACAGTCTGCAGTGCGAAACTGGCACAATATTGTGGACACGAAATGAAATGGTCCACGGTGCGAAACAAGAAAAGTGGCAAGTGAGAGGACATGTTGAAAACAAAGACAGTGGCATTATAAAAGGACATTAAAAAACAGTCTGCAGTGCGAAACTGGCACAATAGTGTGGACACGAAATGAAACGGGCCACGGTGTGAAACAAGAAAAGTTGCAAGTGAGAGGACATGTTGAAAACAGAGACAGTGGCATTAAAAAAGGACATTAAAAAACAGTCTGCAGTGCGAAACTGGCACAATAGTGTGGACACGTCATGAAACGGGCCACGGTGCGAAACAAGAAAAGTGGCAAGTGAGAGGACATGTTGAAAACAGAGACAGTGGCATTATAAAAGGACATTAAAAAACAGTCTGCAGTGCGAAACTGGCACAATAGTGTGGACACGTAATGAAAAGGGCCACGGTGCGAAACAAGAAAAGTGGCAAGTGAGAGGACACATTGAAAACAGAGACAGTGGCATTATAAAAGGACATTAAAAAACAGTCTGCAGTGCGAAACTGGCACAATAGTGTGGACACAAAATGAAACGGGCCACAATGCGAAACAAGAAAAGTGGCAAGTGAGAGGACATGTTGAAAACAGAGACAGTGGCATTATAAAAGGACATTAAAAAACAGTCTGCAGTGCGAAACTGGCACAATAGTGTTGACACGAAATGAAACGGGCCACGGTGCGAAACAAGAAAAGTGGCAAGTGAGAGGACATGTTGAAAACAGAGACGGTGGCATTAAAAAAGGACATTAAAAAACAGTCTGCAGTGCGAAACTGGCACAATATTGTGGACACAAAATGAAACGGGCCACGGTGCGAAACAAGAAAAGTGGCAAGTGAGAGGACATGTTGAAAACAGAGACAGTGGCATTATAAAAGGACGTTAAAAAACAGTCTGCAGTGCGAAACTGGCACAATAGTGTCGACACGAAATGAAACGGTCCACGGTGCGAAACAACAAAAGTGGCAAGTGAGAGGACATGTTGAAAACAAAGACAGTGGCATTATAAAAGGACATTAAAAAACAGTCTGCAGTGCGAAACTGGCACAATAGTGTGGACACAAAATGAAACAGGCCACAGTGCCAAACAAGAAAAGTGGCAAGTGAGAGGACATGTTGAAAACAGAGACAGTGGCATTATAAAAGGACATTAAAAAACAGTCTGCAGTGCGAAACTGGCACAATATTGTGGACACAAAATGAAACAGGCCACAGTGAAAACAAGAAAAGTGGCAAGTGAGAGGACATGTTAAAAACAGAGACAGTGGCATTATAAAAGGACATTAAAAAACAGTCTGCAGTGCGAAACTAGCACAATAGTGTTGACACGAAATGAAACGGGCCACGGTGCGAAACAAGAAAAGTGGCAAGTGAGAGGACATGTTGAAAACAGAGACAGTGGCATTATAAAAGGACATTAAAAAACAGCCTGCAGTGCGAAACTGACACAATAGTGTTGACACGAAATGAAACGGGCCACGGTGCGAAACAAGAAAAGTGGCAAGTGAGAGGACATGTTGAAAACAGAGACAGTGGCATTATAAAAGGACGTAAAAAACAGTCTGCAGTGCGAAACTGGCACAAT
Source organism: Glandiceps talaboti (assembly GCF_964340395.1). NCBI lineage: Eukaryota > Metazoa > Hemichordata > Enteropneusta > Spengelidae > Glandiceps > Glandiceps talaboti. The sequence goes on along the minus strand of NC_135557.1, from coordinate 2,419,473 downwards.
AGTGTGGACACAAAATGAAACGGGCCACGGTGCGAAACAACAAAAGTGGCAAGTGAGAGGACATGTTGAAAACAGAGACAGTGGCATTATAAAAGGACGTTAAAAAACAGTCTGCAGTGCGAAACTGGCACAATAGTGTGGACACGAAATGAAACGGTCCACGGTGCGAAACAAGAAAAGTGGCAAGTGAGAGGACATGTTGAAAACAGAGACAGTGGCATTATAAAAGGACATTAAAAAACAGTCTGCAGTGCGAAACTGGCACAATATTGTGGACACAAAATGAAACGGGCCACGGTACGAAACAAGAAAAGTGGCAAGTGAGAGGACATGTTGAAAACAGAGACAGTGGCATTATAAAAGGACATTAAAAAACAGTCTACAGTGCGAAACTGGCACAATATTGTGGACACAAAATGAAACGGGCCACAATGCGAAACAAGAAAAGTGGCAAGTGAGAGGACATGTTAAAAACAGAGACAGTGGCATTATAAAAGGACATTAAAAAACAGTCTGCAGTGCGAAACTGGCACAATATTGTGGACACAAAATGAAACGGGCCACGGTGCGAAACAACAAAAGTGGCAAGTGAGAGGACATGTTGAAAACAGAGACAGTGGCATTATAAAAGGACATTAAAAAACAGTCTGCAGTGCGAAACTGGCACAATAGTGTGGACACGTAATGAAACGGGCCACGGTACGAAACAAGAAAAGTGGCAAGTGAGAGGACATGTTGAAAACAGAGACAGTGGCATTATAAAAGGACATTAAAAAACAGTCTGCAGTGCGAAACTGGCACAATAGTGTTGACACGAAATGAAACAGGCCACGGTGCCAAACAAGAAAAGTGGCAAGTGAGAGGACATGTTGAAAACAGAGACAGTGGCATTATAAAAGGACATTAAAAAACAGTCTGCAGTGCGAAACTAGCACAATAGTGTTGACACGAAATGAAACGGGCCACGGTGCGAAACAAGAAAAGTGGCAAGTGAGAGGACATGTTGAAAACAGAGACAGTGGCATTATAAAAGGACATTAAAAAAAACAGTCTGCAGTGCGAAACTAGCACACTAGTGTGGACACAAAATGAAACGGGCCACAGTGCGAAAAGATGAGTGGCACGTGAGAGGACATGTTGAAAACAGAGACAGTGGCATTATAAAAGGACATTAAAAAACAGTCTGCAGTGCGAAACTGGCACAATAGTGTGGACACAAAATGAAACGGGCCACGGTACGAAACAAGAAAAGTGGCAAGTGAGAGGACATGTTGAAAACAGAGACAGTGGCATTATAAAAGGACATTAAAAAACAGTCTGCAGTGCGAAACTGGCACAATAGTGTCGACACGAAATGAAACGGGCCACGGTGCGAAACAAGAAAAGTGGCAAGTGAGAGGACATGTTGAAAACAGAGACAGTGGCATTATAAAAAGACATTAAAAAACAGTCTGCAGTGCGAAACTGGCACAATAGTGTGGACACGTAATGAAACGGTCCACGGTGCGAAACAACAAAAGTGGCAAGTGAGAGGACATGTTGAAAACAGAGACAGTGGCATTATAAAAGGACATTAAAAAACAGTCTGCAGTGCGAAACTGGCACAATATTGTGGACACAAAATGAAACGGGCCACGGTGCGAAACAACAAAAGTGGCAAGTGAGAGGACATGTTGAAAACAGAGACAGTGGCATTATAAAAGGACATTAAAAAACAGTCTGCAGTGCGAAACTGGCACAATAGTGTGGACACGTAATGAAACGGGCCACGGTACGAAACAAGAAAAGTGGCAAGTCAGAGGACATGTTGAAAACAGAGACAGTGGCATTATAAAAGGACATTAAAAAACAGTCTGCAGTGCGAAACTGGCACAATATTGTGGACACAAAATGAAACGGGCCACGGTGCGAAACAAGAAAAGTGGCAAGTGAGAGGACATGTTGAAAACAGAGACAGTGGCATTATAAAGGGACATTAAAAAACAGTCTGCAGTGCGAAACTGGCACAATAGTGTTGACACGAAATGAAACGGGCCACGGTGCCAAACAAGAAAAGTGGCAAGTGAGAGGACATGTTGAAAACAGAGACAGTGGCATTATAAAAGGACATTAAAAAACAGTCTGCAGTGCGAAACTAGCACAATAGTGTTGACACGAAATGAAACGGGCCACGGTGCGAAACAAGAAAAGTGGCAAGTGAGAGGACATGTTGAAAACAGAGACAGTGGCATTATAAAAGGACATTAAAAAAAACAGTCTGCAGTGCGAAACTGGCACAATAGTGTCGACACGAAATGAAACGGGCCACAGTGCGAAAAGATGAGTGGCACGTGAGAGGACATGTTGAAAACAGAGACAGTGGCATTATAAAAGGACATTAAAAAACAGTCTGCAGTGCGAAACTGGCACAATAGTGTGGACACAAAATGAAACGGGCCACGGTACGAAACAAGAAAAGTGGCAAGTGAGAGGACATGTTGAAAACAGAGACAGTGGCATTATAAAAGGACATTAAAAAACAGTCTGCAGTGCGAAACTGGCACAATAGTGTGGACACGAAATGAAACGGGCCACGGTGCGAAACAAGAAAAGTGGCAAGTGAGAGGACATGTTGAAAACAGAGACAGTGGCATTATAAAAAGACATTAAAAAACAGTCTGCAGTGCGAAACTGGCACAATAGTGTGGACACGTAATGAAACGGTCCACGGTGCGAAACAACAAAAGTGGCAAGTGAGAGGACATGTTGAAAACAGAGACAGTGGCATTATAAAAGGACATTAAAAAACAGTCTGCAGTGCGAAACTGGCACAATATTGTGGACACAAAATGAAACGGGCCACGGTGCGAAACAAGAAAAGTGGCAAGTGAGAGGACATGTTGAAAACAGAGACAGTGGCATTATAAAGGGACATTAAAAAACAGTCTGCAGTGCGAAACTGGCACAATAGTGTTGACACGAAATGAAACGGGCCACGGTGCCAAACAAGAAAAGTGGCAAGTGAGAGGACATGTTGAAAACAGAGACAGTGGCATTATAAAAGGACATTAAAAAACAGTCTGCAGTGCGAAACTAGCACAATAGTGTTGACACGAAATGAAACGGGCCACGGTGCGAAACAAGAAAAGTGGCAAGTGAGAGGACATGTTGAAAACAGAGACAGTGGCATTATAAAAGGACATTAAAAAACAGTCTGCAGTGCGAAACTGGCACAATAGTGTGGACACAAAATGAAACGGGCCACGGTACGAAAAGATGAGTGGCACGTGAGAGGACATGTTGAAAACAGAGACAGTGGCATTATAAAAGGACATTAAAAAACAGTCTGCAGTGCGAAACTGGCACAATAGTGTGGACACAAAATGAAACGGGCCACGGTACGAAACAAGAAAAGTGGCACGTGAGAGGACATGTTGAAAACAGAGACAGTGGCATTATAAAAGGACATTAAAAAACAGTCTGCAGTGCGAAACTGGCACAATAGTGTGGACACGTAATGAAACGGTCCATGGTGCGAAACAACAAAAGTGGCAAGTGAGAGGACATGTTGAAAACAAAGACAGTGGCATTATAAAAGGACATTAAAAAACAGTCTGCAGTGCGAAACTGGCACAGTATTGTGGACACAAAATAAAACGGGCCACAATGCGAAATAAGAAAAGTGGCAAGTGAGAGGACATGTTGAAAACAGAGACAGTGGCATTATAAAAGGACATTAAAAAACAGTCTGCAGTGCGAAACTGGCACAATAGTGTTGACACGAAATGAAACGGGCCACAGAGAAAAACACGAAATGTGGCGATGTAAAACGATATGTAAATAAGCAGGACACTGATATGCAGTGGATATAGTGTCAAAGTTAGAAACATGCCAATATGCGAAACAGGACAAGAACACTGGACAAAGGAGGAGTGGCATAAAGGACACAATAAAACAATGTGTGAGCAAAACAAGTACATATAGAGGATTCACAGCAACCTGGATAAAAGAAAGTGAAGTAGTGATAAACAGGACACATTATAACATGATGTGTGAAAGGAAAAATATCTAAGTGATTGAAAGGACAAGAAGAACCAGCTCACTGGGTTACAACCTGTTTGAACTAAAGATAAAATGAAGAGTTGTAACATGGAAGTGTAACTCATGTTACCCCTAGATGTATGTTATGAGGATATCCCCTAGATGACAACAAAGGATACCACTACTCTGATAATGGTAGTAATCTGTGATAACTATTAAAAGTACATCACATGTACCAGACTACTGTCATAACTGCAGAAGACATCTCTCGGAATTGAAGTTCACCAAGTCAGTAAGTTATCATACATGTACACTTGCTAGAAGAGGAATACTGGACTGAAGATTGGAAATCCACCAAATCGTGATAATCAGATGGTCATTGGCCAAGCAGTGACTACACGCTTTGGTCAATGGATGATCATCAGTGTATGTAACCTGCAGATTACCATGCGTGCACAATTGCGTATAGTTTGTAAACTGATCAAACACGAGGTGTTACTTGGTTGCAAACTGTTAAAACCTTATTGGTTCACAGAAATCTTGAATGATTTCTTTATCTGTTCTGCATGTAGATATGTCTTGCTATAGTGGTCAGTTATAAACTGCAAGCCACTATACAAGCTATTTGCAATGAACAGATGCAGCGCAGCGAATCTGGTTATCTGCAGACTTATAAAGGTGAGTCTTGTTTTGAGTAAAGCAATGGCTTTACTTGTTAATACCCATATAAATCTCTTTTTCTCTTTTTCTCTACACAGATAACAATGAAGAAGGACTCTACCTTTGAAAGATTTCAAGAAAAAGAATATCAAAGGCAAGTACCTATATAATTTTGTTCAATTTTTTAATAATGTTTTTTCGTTGTTTTTCAGATCACTGGAAAAGCTGATGAAGTTATTAGAAGATGAAGCATATAAGTAAGTTTCAAATCTTTGAGTCCTTTCAAATTTTATGTTTTTGCCAGTCAAGAAAAAAATGTTTTCTCAGTACATGTTTTATTGAGGCTTGTGTAGAGGAAAAATGATGGTTGAGCGACCCAAAATATTTTGTATATTTATATACAATGTACCTGAACAACCTGATGTTAGATCACCATACATTTAAATACACAGGGAACCTTGCACACCCCTGTACAAGCCACATACCTAGGACAGGGTTGTGCACATAGCTGTACCAGCTCAGTGGAGCCACAGGTACTGTACTAACTATGTGTACAATATCCCTGTAACAGCTCTGGCCAACACACTAGGTGTAACATACCTAGATTTGACAGATGTGTAACTGGTATGCCACCATCAATGTAACATGTATGTGAAAAATAGCAATGCAGCATAGGTTTTTTCAACATCCATGTACAAGAGCTTTTTCCCACAGCCATCCTGTACCACCAGCTGTAATATAGGTATTTCCCACAGCCATGTAGGTCAGTTATGTGAGCAATGCTAGTCAGATATGAACAGAAGGGTTGCTACAGGGTATTATTCCACAATAGCTGTTACAAGTATGTGAACAACTGTGTGCTAGGTATGCAGCACACAGCTGTGGTACTAGGATGTGCAAAATAGTAGTATCACATGGGCGGTATTCCACATCCATGCAACAGGCATATTTTTCAAAACCATGTACCAGGGCTGTGGAAAAATATATCCTGTAACGGGACTGTGAGGCACACAGCTGGTACATAGTTGTGCTCTTCTTACTAGCACTAGGATGTGCACATCCCAGTGCTGAGATGTACAAGGTTCCCTGTGAAACCATGGAATGCAGTATTTGTCCTCTCTTGTCAGGTAACACAATTGAGTCACCATTGAGGAAGAAGGATGCTGCTGAAGAAGGTTTATTAAAGAAAAAATATGAGAGGTATGTATCTATTTATTATTTCTATTCAGTTTATTTGATAATGTGTTTACCCTATTTTTCAATCACACCCAGGAATGATGAAGAATTAAGCTAGTGAAGAATGTTATTAAAAGAAGAGGACAAGTAAGTTTCTTATATTGTAATCTTGATGTTCTGATACAATCAATGATTAGTCTCTCAAAGGGGGACTATTCCAATGGGCTCCACCCATCTTTTTTGTCCATGCCTGCATGCACCTGTCTGTGTGTAGTACATCATTTCTCAGGTGGTAATATTTGTAGTTAAAACTAAACACTGCATAACTCAAAAACTGTAATACTCATGACACTTCATTCAAGTGTCTACCCCCATATTATCAGATGCAAGCTACATGTATCTTTGGAGACCTTGACCTTCAGGGCCAATTATCAAAATCCAGCCAATTCCTACCTATCACACACATTGTAGTGTTTACACATTGCCAATTTCTTTTAAATCATGTTTACAAGAAATGTGAAGAAAAGAATTAGACACAAGCATTATTTTTGGTGCTAATGTAATTTCTATTGAATGGCAGCCATATTTGTAGCCAAGTTCTTTTAAATCATGTCTCCATTCTGTCACATAGAAGTAAAGTATTTCGGGGGGTGTCTTCTATGAAGACTTGTTCAGTTCATAAAACAAGCAGTTTGTGCTCGTATTCCAGATCATGTTCATACCCCAGGAACTTGTATAACAAGAATTAATGAAGGAATGAAGCGCAAGAAAAAAGTTATTAGCAGAAAAAGAAGATAAGTAAGTTTCAAGTCTTACAGTCTCTTCAATATGTATGATTTTCTCAGTCGTGAAGAAATTTTTTCTTACTGGATGGTTTTATCAAAGCTTGTGTAGATGGAAAATGATGGTTAAGAGATCCAAAATATTTTCTTTATTGATCTCAAAACACCATTGTTGGATCACCATAGATATGAATAATCCATGTAAATCTGTATTTCTCTTCTCTACTCAGGTAACATAATTGACTCAACGTTGAAGAAAACGTCGCTAAAGAAAGTTTAAAGGAAAAGAATATCAAAAGTAAATACCTATATATTTCTACATGTACAATTTATTTGATAATGTTTTTATTCTTCATTTTCAGATAATATCCATGTGTCACTTTATTTCTGAAAAGGTGTGAACGGTCATTTGTTTTAGGGCATTTGTGTGCTTAGAGGGTTTGGTCAAATGGTTTATAAATAAACATCAAAGCATGGCGCTTGGCGTCAATAGGAGGATGCCAGGTGTGGATAGCAGGGTGCCACGCCCTGCTAACACTCTTGGTGGAGAACACTGTACCACTACTTCTATCTATATATATAGGCCTATTGACCACAGTTCCTTAAATTTACAGATTTATTGTTTCTGACATGGGATTGATATAAAATTATGAGAGAAAGTGTGTATATAGGAGAGTTATGTATCTCTTTCTTGTCAGTTTATTTGATAATGTTTTTGCCCTATTTTTCAGATCACACCCAGGAATGATGAAGAAAGCTAGTGAAGAATGTTATTAAAAGAAGAGGACAAGTAAGTTTCTTACTTTGTAATCTTGATGTTCTGATACAATCAATGATTAGTCTCTCAAAGGGGGACTATTCCAATGGGCTCCACCCACCTTTTTTGTCCATGCCTGCATGCATCTGTCTGTGCGTAATACATCATTTCTCAGACATGCTATATCCAATTTCTCTCAAACCTGGCACAAAGGTGACATGTCAACTGGGACATATACAAAGTTGACCAAAGAGGTCAGTTATTGACATGCAGCCATTTCCTGCATAAGTATCTATTTCTTGCCAGTAAATTCTTTTTCGTGTTCAGAACAGTTTACAACTGGTGACCACTAGTTCTAGCAACTTAGTAAATGCACTTTCCTAGTTCAATTAAATTTGGTACATACTTCAAACATAATTAATTGTAAATGTTCTGTTGCATTCAAACAATTATTGTGTGTAGGAACAAAAATCTAAAGACTTTGCCCTTACGGAAGACATTCAGTTTAAATCTGTTTGGTATTCTGTTCAATTCAGTACATTAATAATGTTTTCGTTGTTTACAGATCTTACCCATGAAGAACTTATATGACCAGAATTGAAGAGGATTATGCTATAGAAGAAAGTTATCAAACAAGAAGAAGAAGACATAAGTAAGTGTCAAATATTGCAATCTCTTCAAAGTTAGTTTTAATAACCCCGACCCCTTGATCTCGATGTCGATGTTCAAAGTGAAAAAGCAAAAATTATTCGAAGTGTGGATGTACACCTCTGACATCCATGGGCCATCCAGCTATAGTTACATGTTTTCTTTGTTTTCAGGTCACATCCGTGAAGAATATGACCAGAAGTGAAAAATAATGTTTTAAGCAGAAAGCTATCAAACAAGAAGCCGACGTAGGTATGTTTCTAATTTTGCAATCTCATCAAAGTTTGTTTTCATAACCCAGACCCTTGATCTTTATCACAATGTCTAAAGTCAAATTGCCCAAATTATAAAAGGGGGGGGGGGGGGTGGTGTACACCTCTGAGATCCATGGGCAAGTTCCACGAAATCTAGCACAAATGTTGCATACAGTAGTACACATATGCATGTAATTATGTTTCATGACCTTTACAATATGAGCCAAATGGCAGCCATATTTGTTGTTGAAATCAGAATATTGACCTGATAGAGGGAAAGTTACGTTTTTGACCAAGACTTGTTAATAATGTGTTTCCTTGTTTTTAGACCATACCTTTGCTGCCAGGAAAATGTTTTACCACAATTTATGACTTCAAAGCTGTCGAAAAAAGTCATTCTCAGAGAAAGAAGAGAAAAGTAAATATTGTATTGAGCACTTAGTAATAATCTTATTTTATGTACTTGCCAGTCACAAAGAAATTGTTTTCTTGATAGATGTTTTATTGAGGTTTGTGTTGAGGGAAAATCTTGGTTAAGAGTCCTACAATGTGTTCTATATTTATCTGAATTCACCATTGTTGGATCAGCATACGTGTAAATAAACAAATACTTGTGTTCATCATTCTACATCTGATGATTTTTAGTACCATTTCAGTTGATTATGTGGTTGATATAAAAGTCTGGTAGGTAATTTACCTAGAATTACACATTGAAGTTCCTGACATGGGATCATATAAAAATATGAGAACAAGTGTTTTGAATTTTAAAACTCTCATCACATTGATACCTTTGCAAATATATCGGTGGTTGTCACTTGTTTATGAGTTGTATTTCAGTTCTGTTCAGTTCATAAAACATGTTTCTCCTTGTATTTCAGATTGTACTTGTGTGTCAGGAATTTGTATAACTGGAATTGAAGAAGAAATCTGAAGAAAACAGTTCAAAGAAGTGCAAAATGAAGTAAGTTTGACATCTTGCCATGTGTCAATTGAATTGTTGTCTATATTCGACTTGAAAATATCCCAAAGCTCACTGCCTGTACTGAAAGAGTAGCCAGCTCTTGGTTTAAGACATTGGCTATGGAAGAGTTTGTAATGAAGTGTGTTAATCTTTTAAAGTTTTATTGATGGAAGGGCTGTCCATTCATTTACATCTTTGTATTTATTAGTCCGGGACAGGGACTTATGGATTGGGTTCCGTCTGTCCGTGCGTCCGTCCATCCGTCGTCCGTCCATCCGTCTGTCCGTCCGTCCAGAGCCGCTTCTTGGAAATGCCTGGACTGATTTTTTTTCAAACTTGGTACAGGGGCAACATATAATGGCATACATATGCACGTCAATTTGTTTCATGATACAATCCAATATGGCCGCCTAGCAGCCATTTTGTTTGTAAATTTTCTCTTGTCTAAAGCCATAACTCAGACATGCTTTAACAGATCTCATTCAAAGTTGGTATTAGGACAGTGTTCTATGACATACATGTGCATATCCATTTTCATCTTGATACGATCCAATATGGCCGCCTGGCATTTTGTTTGCGAATTTTCCATGTCCAAAGCCATAACTCAGACATGCTTGAACAGATCTCATTCAAAGTTGATATTAGGACAGTGTTCCATGACATACATGTGCGTATCCATTTTCGTTGTGATATAATCCGATATTGCTGCCTGGCAGCGATTTTGTTGGCGCAGTTTTCATGTCCAAAGCCATAACTTAGACATGCTTGAACAGGTCGTTCCCCCCCCCCCCCATACTTGACCCATCCTTTATTGTTGAATGTATTATTCCATCACGTCATCTTGAAGAGTAGGCATGTCCCATGTCCAACGAGGAGATAGACACAGCATGAGTAGGCATGTTCCATGTCCAACGAGCAGACACAACATATCTAAGTCTGTTTGATTTAGGTTCACAAGTGTTGTTGCGTGATCAGAGTAGTGATATCAAGAAAATGACAACATAAACTGCCAGTTCCTTAAAACCCAATCATAGTGGGGACTCTGTCATTCTCAATGACTTGTTATTTGTAATTTGCAATAATACTTTCATGAACTTTACTGTGAATTAATATTGAATTGTGTCAATGATTTTTCGATTGCAGAAATCAACAAACTCTCATGAGCACTTTGAATGTGCTGCACCAAAACTGTACCAAAGATTGTACATAGTTGTATTTATTCATACACATCTGATGCACCACCATGAAAACATGTCACTGTCAACATGCATGCCAGCGTGGAGGGGAGCCATAGGAATGTACCATGCTAGATATTATCAAAGACAGTAACCCATGACTTTGACCTTCATATTCAAGGTCAGCTAGCAATCTACACCATACTGTTAATACTTTATACAGACAAATTTAAGTGTATATTGTAAACATACCTTTTAGATGAGCTTTCTGTGTAAAAACTGACCTTTGCCCTAGACTGTCAGGATATTATGAACTTAATTACCATCAACTTGTACAAGCAGATTTTGGACACTGATTAACATCACATTCCTGCAGTTAATTGTGGGGCTATTGTCCTTGAACATAACAGAACACAACTAGTTTGTTTGTTTTTATCACAAGGCCAGTTGATTTGTTAAATTAGGTAATGGTAATACTTTGGTGTAATTATAAATTTATGTTCACTGCGAAATGATCAGATATCTGGTATTTAATCCTCTTTCTCCCAACTAGTAGTTAGTTGTGTACAAACAAATATCATACAGCCACTGGGAGAAAGAGGATTAAAGTCATCTAAAAATTGAAATTTTTGATTAAATGGTTATAAGAACTTTAGAACCAGCTGATTAGTATACAGTTGGTGGGGAACTATTTACATCAGAAAATTGTGAAATTTAAGTAACATGATACATGTACAAATCTTCATTGTACTTCAAATGATAGACTTTGTTGCTGTAGTCTTAATTTGTGCAAGCTTTGATCACTCCTATCCAACCTTAACCTTCTAACCTTAACTTGAACTATAACCTTTAACCTGTAACCTTACCCTAAAACCACTAACACTAACACTAACACTAACACTAACTTTAATCCCAACTAATATATAATAAAAGTAACTCTAACTATCTTTCGGTGGTTGTTAAGTTTGCACAAAGAAACAAGGCAACGAGTCTGGTATTTGTAGTGCAATGATAAATGTGGGATTTACTGAGCAACACTTTGGGGAGTCACACAAGTTATATGTTTGTTTACCCTTCATATCACAAATTGTGGTTTTTTTTCACATGGGTTGGTTGTTCATATTTGGTTGCTTAAACTTTACAATACCCTTTGTATTACCACTGCCATTCTTCATACAAAGTATTTGAAAAGTATGTCCATCCCAAATGAAAATGATCTCTCTCCCCTATATGAAAATGCTTTTCATATAGATGTATGGGATTGATGTACTCTTCTTTTAGGGGATGGATGTACTTTATATTTAGGAAAGTTTTATTTAGAGAGTGGAATTGTACTTTTTATTAAGGGGATGGATGTACTTTTAATTAAGGGGAAAGAAATAAGTTTTATTAAGGGGATGGATGTACTTTTTATTGAGGGGAGAGAAATATTTTATTTAGGTGATGGATGTACTTTATATTTAGGGAATGGATGTACTTTATATTAAGGGGAGAGAATATTTTATTTACGGGATGGATGTACTTTATATTAAGGGGAGAGAAATATTTTATTTAGGGGATGGATGTACTTTATATTAAGGGGAGAAAATATTTTATTTAGGGGATTGATGCACTTTATATTAAGGGGAGAGAAATATTTTACTTAAGGGAGAGAAATATTTTATTTAGGGGATGGGTGTACTTTATATTAAGGGGAAAGAAATATTTTATTCAAGGGATGGATGACTTTATATTAGGGGAGAGAAATATTTTATTTAGGGGATGGATGACTTTATATTAAGGGGAGAGAAATATTTTATTCAAGGGATGGTTGTACTTTATATTTAGGGGAGAGAAATATTTTATTCAAGGGATGGATGTACTTTATATTAAGAGGAGAGAAATATTTTATTTAGGGGATTGATGCACTTTATATTAAGGGGAGAGAAATATTTTATTTAGGGGATGGATGTACTTTATATTAAGGGGAGAGAAATATTTTATTTAGGGGATGGATGTACTTTATATTAAGGGGAGAGAAATATTTTATTTAGGGGATTGATGCACTTTATATTTAGGGGAGAGAAATATTTTATTTACGGGATGGGTGTACTTTATATTAAGGGGAGAGAAATATTTTACTTTGGGGATGGATGTACTTTATATTTAGGGGAGAGAAATATTTTATTTACGGGATGGATGTACTTTATATTAGGGGAGAGAAATATTTTATTCAAGGGATGGATGTACTTTATATTTAGGGGAGAGAAATATTTTATTTAGGCGATGGATGTACTTTATATTAAGAGGAGAGAAATATTTTATTTAGGGGATGGATGTACTTTATATTAAGGGGAGAGAAATATTTTATTTAGGGGATGGATGTACTTTATATTAAGGGGAGAGAAATATTTTATTTAGGGGATGGGTGTACTTTATATTAGGGGAGAGAAATATTTTATTTATGGGATGGGTGTACTTTATATTAAGGGGAGAGAAATATTTTATTTAGGGGATGGGTGTACTTTATATTTAGGGGATGGGTGTACTTTATATTAAGGGGAGAGAAATATTTTATTTAGGGGATGGATGTACTTTATATTAAGGGGAGAGAAATATTTTATTTAGGGGATGGGTGTACTTTATATTTAGGGGATGGGTGTACTTTATATTAAGGGGAGAGAAATATTTTATTTAGGGGATGGATGTACCTTATATTAAGGGGAGAGAAATATTTTATTTAGGGGATTGATGCACTTTATATTAAGGGGAGAGAAATATTTTATTTAGGGGATGGATGTACTTTATATTAAGGGGAGAGAAATATTTTATTTAGGGGATGGATGTACTTTATATTTAAGGGAGAGAAATATTTTACTTTGGGGATGGATGTACTTTATATTAGGGGAAAGAAATATTTTGTTCAAGGGATGGATGACTTTATATTAGGGGAGAGAAATATTTTATTCAAGGGATGGTTGTACTTTATATTTAGGGGAGAGAAATATTTTATTCAAGGGATGGATGTACTTTATATTAAGAGGAGAGAAATATTTTATTTAGGGGATGGATGTACTTTATATTTAGGGGAGAAAAATATTTTATTGAAGGGATGGATGTACTTTATATTAAGGGGAGAGAAATATTTTATTTATGGGATGGGTGTACTTTATATTAGGGGGAGAGAAATATTTAGGGGATGGGTGTACTTTATATTAAGGGGAGAGAAATATTTTATTTAGGGGATGGATGTACTTTATATTTAGGGGAGAAAAATATTTTATTGAAGGGATGGATGTACTTTATATTAAGGGGAGAGAAATATTTAGGGGATGGGTGTACTTTATATTAAGGGGAGAGAAATATTTTATTTAGGGGATGGATGTACTTTATATTTAGGGGAGAAAAATATTTTATTGAAGGGATGGATGTACTTTATATTAAGGGGAGAGAAATATTTAGGGGATGGGTGTACTTTATATTAAGGGGAGAGAAATATTTTATTTAGGGGATGGGTGTACTTTATATTAAGGGGAGAGAAATATTTTATTTAGGGGATGGGTGTACTTTATGTTAAGGGGAGAGAAATATTTTATTTAGGGGATGGATGTACTTTATATTTAGGGGAGAGAAATATTTTACTTTGGGGATGGATGTACTTTATTTTAAGGGGAGAGAATATTTTACTTTGGGGATGGATGTACTTTATATTAAGGGGAGAGAAATATTTTACTTAGGGGAGAGAAATATTTTATTTAGGGAGGCATGCACGTTTTTATTTAGGGGATGGATGTACTTTATATTAAGGGGAGTGAAATATTTTATTTACGGGATGGATGTACTTTATTTTAAGGGGAGAGAATATTTTACTTTGGGGATGGATGTACTTTATATTAAGGGGAGAGAAATATTTTATTTAGGGGATGGGTGTACTTTATATTAAGGGGAGAGAAATATTTTATTTAGGGGATGGGTGTACTTTATATTAAGGAGAGAGAATATTTTACTTTGGGGATGGATGTACTTTATATTAAGGGGAGAGAAATATTTTACTTAGGGGAGAGAAATATTTTATTTAGGGAGGCATGCACGTTTTTATTTAGGGGATGGATGTACTTTATATTAAGGGGAGAGAAATATTTTATTTAGGGGAGAGAAATATTTTATTTAGGGAGGCATGCACGTTTTTATTTAGGGGATGGGTGTACTTTATATTAGGGGAGAGAAATATTTTATTTATGGGATGGGTGTACTTTATATTAAGGGGAGAGAAATATTTTACTTAGGGGAGAGAAATATTTTATTTAGGGGATGGATGTACTTTATATTAAGGGGAGAGAAATATTTTATTCAAGGGATGGATGTACTTTATATTAAGGGGAGAGAAATATTTTATTCAAGGGATGGATGTACTTTATATTTAGGGGAGAGAAATATTTTATTTAGGGGATGGGTGTACTTTATATTAGGGGAGAGAAATATTTTATTTAGGGGATTGATGCACTTTATATTAAGGGGAGAGAAATATTTTATTTAGGGGATGGATGTACTTTATATTTAGGGGAGAGAAATATTTTATTGAAGGGATGGATGTACTTTATTTTAAGGGGAGAGAATATTTTACTTTGGGGATGGATGTACTTTATATTAAGGGGAGAGAAATATTTTACTTAGGGGAGAGAAATATTTTATTTAAGGAGGCATGCACGTTTTTATTTAGGGGATGGATGTACTTTATATTAAGGGGAGTGAAATATTTTATTCAAGGGATGGATGTACTTTATATTAAGGGGAGAGAAATATTTTATTCAAGGGATGGATGTACTTTATATTTAGGGGAGAGAAATATTTTATTTAGGGGATGGGTGTACTTTATATTAGGGGAGAGAAATATTTTATTTAGGGGATTGATGCACTTTATATTAAGGGGAGAGAAATATTTTATTTAGGGGATGGATGTACTTTATATTAAGGGGAGAGAAATATTTTATTTAGGGGATGGATGTACTTTATATTTAGGGGAGAGAAATATTTTATTGAAGGGATGGATGTACTTTATTTTAAGGGGAGAGAATATTTTACTTTGGGGATGGATGTACTTTATATTAAGGGGAGAGAAATATTTTACTTAGGGGAGAGAAATATTTTATTTAAGGAGGCATGCACGTTTTTATTTAGGGGATGGATGTACTTTATATTAAGGGGAGTGAAATATTTTATTTACGGGATGGATGTACTTTTTTATTTAGGGGATGAATGCACTTTTTATAGGTAATTGGTGTACTTTATATTAAGGGGAGAGAATTATTTATTAAGGGGATGAATGTACTTTTTATTTAGGGGATGGGTGTACTTTATTTTAAGGGAAGAGAAATATTTTATGTAGGGGAGAGTAATATTTTATTTAGGGGATGGATGTACTTTATATTAAGGGGAGAGAAATATTTCTTTTGGGGGGAAAAATATTTTATTTAGGGGATGGGTGTACTTTATGGATGCAATTTTGATATATGCCTACGCTTTTCCAGAGTTTTTGAAATATTTTTATTTCTGGTTTTTAGTGCGGGGCCAAGTTTGGGTTAGCAATGCCTTAGTAATCCCTGTTGTTATAGAAATGGTAATGTAACCACTTTTGTATGGATTATTGTATTGTACTTGCATGTAGAGTATTTTATAAAAGTCTGATATAAAAACAATATGGTTGCAGCTTGTCAGTGATGTCTGTTTGTGTGTGAAGCCCATGGGTGTAAGTAAACACAATAGATTACTTTGGTGAGATCACTTTTGACAAGTTTAGAAAGACACAAACTAAAACTATTATGATAATTGTATAATATTTTGACATATGCTATATCAATGATTAAGTTGATCTAGTCAATCTATGAATGGACATTGATATGATTACACACACAATACAGTGTATGGATAAATCACATACAACTTTTTGATTCAGTGTGGACTCTATGTGTATGTGGTAAAGACTCAGTGTTGACACTGTCTTCATTACAACATGGCTTGTGATATTACCCCAGGCCGTAAAAACTGATCACTCCCTTAAGTTGATCTAGTCAATCTGTGAATGGACATTGATATGACTACACACACAATACAATGTATGTATCAATCATATACAACTTTTGATTCAGTGTAGACTCCAAGTATGCATGGTAAAGACACTTGAGTTGACACTATCATAATTACAATGTGGTTTCATCACTAAGACAACACTATCATGTATAATGTGTATACATGTATATGTAATAAACTACAACAAAAATGGTTTTTGTTTGTGTTCACCTTAATCTTGTCAAATGTATGGGTGCTACACTTGTAATATAGTCACTGTGACATCTTTTCAGTCCCCAAAGAGCACCACCTGGAGGAGGCTATTACATTGGCTGACATATGCGTGTCCCATCAATGCGTTCATCCTCATAAGTCTGATATGCACCAAATGATTTCAACCAAACTTGACACAAAGGTATTATACTATGTGAGTCACGTGCACATCACTTTGTTTTGCAACTGATAAATTATGGCCGAATGGTGACTATATTTGTAAACGTTCATAATATGCATTATAACCTTGGAGATGTAATGTAGGAACAATTTTCAAGTGCCTACACACAGTATCTAATAGTGACCCTTCTCCTATTAAAAAGTTAAAATGCATTTGGACATGGAAAAG
This sequence comes from Glandiceps talaboti, assembly GCF_964340395.1. Lineage (NCBI taxonomy): Eukaryota > Metazoa > Hemichordata > Enteropneusta > Spengelidae > Glandiceps > Glandiceps talaboti. Next base: position 2,402,373 of record NC_135557.1, on the reverse strand, counting down.
AACACATGGCCCAGACTTGGTGATTAGGACTTGATCCCACTGCTGCCACCACATTGACAGTTTTAAAGGCAAATGGCTGTTTCCCACTACTATGGAAATGTTTGACAGTGCATTAATCAATACTCATGTTTGGATCTAAACTGACTGAGCTGAGGGAAGGCTAAAACTGCCAAAGACTAAATGGGCACATTCCCTACATTGTCAGGACCGAGTCAACATTATCTCTACTCCAGAACATTATCCTTAATATTAAATATAATATCTTATCTACCACACAGTGTGTATACAGTATTAACATCCAGTTGAAATCAATCAATACGGCTGCCATATTGAAGATCATTGAATCCTTTGGTACCCATTTTGCTCTACTCTACATCCTGACAATTACACTACACATCAGTATCTCTACATCAATTACACTACACATCAGTATCTCTACATCAATTACACTACACATCAGTATCTCCACATCAATTACACTACACAGCAGTATCTCTACATCAATTACACTACACAGTAGTATCTCTACATCAATTACACTACACATCAGTATCTCTACATCCTGACAATTACACTACACATCAGTATCTCTACATCCTGACAATTACACTACACAGTAGTATCTCTACATCAATTACACTACATAGCAGTATCTCTACATCCTGACAATTACACTACACATCAGTATCTCTACATCCTGACAATTACACTACACAGCAGTATCTCTACATCAATTACACTACACAGCAGTATCTCTACATCAATTACACTACACATCAGTATCTCTACATCATGTACACTACAGTAGTATCTCTACATCAATTACACTACACATCAGTATCTCTACATCAATTACACTACACAGCAGTATCTCTACATCCTGACAATTACACTACACAGCAGTATCTCTACATCAATTACACTACACAGCAGTATCTCTACATCCTGACAATTACACTACACATCAGTATCTCTACATCAATTACACTACACAACAGTATCTCTACATCAATTACACTACACAACAGTATCTCTACATCAATTACACTACACATCAGTATCTCTACATCAATTACACTACACAGCAGTATCTCTACATCAATTACACTACACAGCAGTATCTCTACATCCTGACAATTACACTACACAACAGTATCTCTACATCAATTACACTACACATCAGTATCTCTACATCCTGACAATTACACTACACAACAGTATCTCTACATCAATTACACTACACAACAGTATCTCTACATCAATTACACTACACATCAGTATCTCTACATCCTGACAATTACACTACACAACAGTATCTCTACATCAATTACACTACACATCAGTATCTCTACATCCTGACCATTACACTACACAACAGTATCTCTACATCAATTACACTACACATCAGTATCTCTACATCAATTACACTACACAGCAGTATCTCTACATCAATTACACTACACAGCAGTATCTCTACATCCTGACAATTACACTACACAGCAGTATCTCTACATCAATTACACTACACAGTAGTATCTCTACATCAATTACACTACACAGCAGTATCTCTACATCCTGACAATTACACTACACATCAGTATCTCTACATCAATTACACTACACATCAGTATCTCTACATCAATTACACTACACAGCAGTATCTCTACATCCTGACAATTACACTACACAGCAGTATCTCTACATCAATTACACTACACAGTAGTATCTCTACTTCCTGACAATTACACTACACATCAGTATCTCTACATCAATAACACTACACAGCAGTATCTCTACATCAATTACACTACACATCAGTATCTCTACATCAATTACACTACACAGCAGTATCTCTACATCAATTACACTACACAACAGTATCTCTACATCAGTTACACTACACAAGAGTATCTCTACATCCTGACAATTACACTACACATCAGTATCTCTACATCAATTACACTACACATCAGTATCTCTACATCAATTACACTACACATCAGTATCTCCACATCAATTACACTACACAGCAGTATCTCTACATCAATTACACTACACAGTAGTATCTCTACATCAATTACACTACACATCAGTATCTCTACATCCTGACAATTACACTACACATCAGTATCTCTACATCCTGACAATTACACTACACAGTATTATCTCTACATCAATTACACTACATAGCAGTATCTCTACATCCTGACAATTACACTACACATCAGTATCTCTACATCCTGACAATTACACTACACAGCAGTATCTCTACATCAATTACACTACACATTAGTATCTCTACATCAATTACACTACACATCAGTATCTCTACATCATGTACACTACAGTATTATCTCTACATCAATTACACTACACAGCAGTATCTCTACATCCTGACAATTACACTACACAGCAGTATTTCTACATCCTGACAATTACACTACACAGCAGTATCTCCACATCAATTACACTACACAACAGTATCTCTACATCAATTACACTACACAGCAGTATCTCTACATCCTGACAATTACACTACACATCAGTATCTCTACATCAATTACACTACACATTAGTATCTCTACATCAATTACACTACACATCAGTATCTCTACATCAATTACACTACACAGCAGTATCTCTACATCAATTACACTACACATCAGTATCTCTACATCAATTACACTACACATCAGTATCTCTACAACAATTACACTACACATCAGTATCTCTACATCAATTACACTACACATCAGTATCTCTACATCCTGACAATTACACTACACAGCAGTATCTCTACATCAATTACACTACACATCAGTATCTCTACATCAATTACACTACACAGTAGTATCTCTACATCCTTACAATTACACTACACAGCAGTATCTCTACATCAATTACACTACACATCAGTATCTCTACATCAATTACACTACACAGCAGTATCTCTACATCCTGACAATTACACTACACAGCAGTATCTCTACATCAATTACACTACACAGCAGTATCTCTACATCAATTACACTACACAGCAGTATCTCTACATCCTGACAATTACACTACACATCAGTATCTCTACATCAATTACACTACACAACAGTATCTCTACATCAATTACACTACACAACAGTATCTCTACATCAATTACACTACACATCAGTATCTCTACATCAATTACACTACACAGCAGTATCTCTACATCAATTACACTACACAGCAGTATCTCTACATCCTGACAATTACACTACACAACAGTATCTCTACATCAATTACACTACACATCAGTATCTCTACATCCTGACAATTACACTACACAGCAGTATCTCTACATCAATTACACTACACAACAGTATCTCTACATCAATTACACTACACATCAGTATCTCTACATCCTGACAATTACACTACACAGCAGTATCTCTACATCAATTACACTACACATCAGTATCTCTACATCCTGACAATTACACTACACAGCAGTATCTCTACATCAATTACACTACACAGCAATATCTCTACATCAATTACTCTACACATCAGTATCTCTACATCCTGACAATTACACTACACAGCAGTATCTCTACATCAATTACACTACACATCAGTATCTCTACATCAATTACACTACACAGCAGTATCTCTACATCCTGACAATTACACTACACATCAGTATCTCTACATCAATTACACTACACAACAGTATCTCTACATCAATTACACTACACAACAGTATCTCTACATCAATTACACTACACATCAGTATCTCTACATCAATTACACTACACAGCAGTATCTCTACATCAATTACACTACACAGCAGTATCTCTACATCCTGACAATTACACTACACAACAGTATCTCTACATCAATTACACTACACATCAGTATCTCTACATCCTGACAATTACACTACACAGCAGTATCTCTACATCAATTACACTACACAACAGTATCTCTACATCAATTACACTACACATCAGTATCTCTACATCCTGACAATTACACTACACAGCAGTATCTCTACATCAATTACACTACACAACAGTATCTCTACATCAATTACACTACACAACAGTATCTCTACATCAATTACACTACACATCAGTATCTCTACATCAATTACACTACACATCAGTATCTCTACATCCTGACCATTACACTACACAACAGTATCTCTACATCAATTACACTACACATCAGTATCTCTACATCAATTACACTACACAGCAGTATCTCTACATCAATTACACTACACAGCAGTATCTCTACATCCTGACAATTACACTACACAGCAGTATCTCTACATCAATTACACTACACAGTAGTATCTCTACATCAATTACACTACACAGCAGTATCTCTACATCCTGACAATTACACTACACATCAGTATCTCTACATCAATTACACTACACATCAGTATCTCTACATCAATTACACTACACAGCAGTATCTCTACATCCTGACAATTACACTACACAGCAGTATCTCTACATCAATTACACTACACAGTAGTATCTCTACATCCTGACAATTACACTACACATCAGTATCTCTACATCAATAACACTACACAGCAGTATCTCTACATCAATTACACTACACATCAGTATCTCTACATCAATTACACTACACAGCAGTATCTCTACATCAATTACACTACACATCAGTATCTCTACATCAATTACACTACACATCAGTATCTCTACATCAATTACACTACACATCAGTATCTCTACATCAATTACACTACACATCAATATCTCTACATCAATTACACTACACAGCAGTATCTCTACATCAATTACACTACACATCAGTATCTCTACATCCTGACAATTACACTACACAGCAGTATCTCTACATCAATTACACTACACAGCAGTATCTCTACATCAATTACACTACACATCAGTATCTCTACATCAATTACACTACACAAAAGTATCTCTACATCCTGACAATTACACTACACAGCAGTATCTCTACATCAATTACACTACACATCAGTATCTCTACATCAATTACACTACACATCAGTATCTCTACATCAATTACACTACACATCAATATCTCTACATCAATTACACTACACAGCAGTATCTCTACATCAATTACACTACACATCAGTATGTCTACATCCTGACAATTACACTACACATCAGTATCTCTACATCCTGACAATTACACTACACAACAGTGTCTCTACATCAATTACACTACACATCAGTATCTCTACATCAATTACACTACACATCAGTATCTCTACATCCTGACAATTACACTACACAACAGTGTCTCTACATCAATTACACTACACATCAGTATCTCTACATCAATTACACTACACAGCAGTATCTCTACATCAATTACACTACACAGCAGTATCTCTACATCCTGACAATTACACTACACAGCAGTATCTCTACATCAATTACACTACACAGTAGTATCTCTACATCAATTACACTACACAGCAGTATCTCTACATCCTGACAATTACACTACTCATCAGTATCTCTACATCAATTACACTACACATCAGTATCTCTACATCAATTACTCTACACAGCAGTATCTCTACATCCTGACAATTACACTACACAGCAGTATCTCTACATCAATTACACTACACAGTAGTATCTCTACATCCTGACAATTACACTACACATCAGTATCTCTACATCAATAACACTACACAGCAGTATCTCTACATCAATTACACTACACATCAGTATCTCTACATCAATTACACTACACAGCAGTATCTCTACATCAATTACACTACACATCAGTATCTCTACATCAATTACACTACACATCAGTATCTCTACATCAATTACACTACACATCAGTATCTCTACATCAATTACACTACACATCAATATCTCTACATCAATTACACTACACAGCAGTATCTCTACATCAATTACACTACACATCAGTATCTCTACATCCTGACAATTACACTACACAGCAGTATCTCTACATCAATTACACTACACAGCAGTATCTCTACATCAATTACACTACACATCAGTATCTCTACATCAATTACACTTCACAAAAGTATTTCTACATCCTGACAATTACACTACACAGCAGTATCTCTACATCAATTACACTACACATCAGTATCTCTACATCAATTACACTACACATTAGTATCTCTACATAAATTACACTACACATCAATATCTCTACATCAATTACACTACACAGCAGTATCTCTACATCAATTACACTACACATCAGTATGTCTACATCCTGACAATTACACTACACAGCAGTATCTCTACATCAATTACACTACACAGCAGTATCTCTACATCAATTACACTACACAACAGTATCTCTACATCCTGACAATTACACTACACAGCAGTATCTCTACATCAATTACACTACACAGCAGTATCTCTACATCAATTACACTACACAACAGTATCTCTACATCAATTACACTACACAGCAGTATCTGTACATTAATTACACTACACATCAGTATCTCTACATCCTGACAATTACACTACACAGCAGTATCTCTACATCAATTACACTACACAGCAGTATCTCTACATCAATTACACTACACAGCAGTATCTCTACATCAATTACACTACACATCAGTATCTCTACATCAATTACACTACACATCAGTATCTCTACATCATTTACACTACACATCAGTATCTCTACATCAATTACACTACACATCAGTATCTCTACATCCTGACAATTACACTACACATCAGTATCTCTACATCATTTACACTACACATCAGTATCTCTACATGCTGACAATTACACTACACATTAGTATCTCTACATCCTAACAATTACACTACACAGCAGTATCTCTACATCTTGACAATTACACTACACAGCAGTATCTCTACATCAATTACACTACACAGCAGTATCTCTACATCCTGACAATTACACTACACATCAATATCTCTACATCAATTACACTACACAGCAGTATCTCTACATCCTGACAATTACACTACACAGCAGTATCTCTACATCAATTACACTACACAGCAGTATCTCTACATCCTGACAATTACACTACACAGCAGTATCTCTACATCAATTACACTACACAGCAGTATCTCTACATCCTGACAATTACACTACACAGCAGTATCTCTACATCCTGACAATTACTCTACACATCAGTATCTCTACATCAATTACACTACACAACAGTATCTCTACATCAATTACTCTACACAACAGTATCTCTACATCAATTACTCTACACATCAGTATCTCTACATCAATTACACTACACATCAGTATCTCTACATCAATTACTCTACACATCAGTATCTCTACATCCTGACAATTACACTACACAGCAGTATCTCTACATCAATTACACTGCACATTAGTATCTCTACATCCTGACAATTACATTACACATCAGTATCTCTACATCCTGACAATTACACTACACAGCAGTATCTCTACATCAATTACTCTACACAACAGTATCTCTACATCAATTACACTACACTATCTCTACATCCTGACAATTACACTACACATCAGTATATCTATATTAATTACACTACACATCAGTATCTCTACATCAATTACACTATACAGCAGTATCTCTACATGCTGACAATTACACTACACATTAGTATCTCTACATCAATTACACTATACAGCAGTATCTCTACATGCTGACAATTACACTACACATTAGTATCTCTACATCAATTACACTACACAGCAGTATCTCTACATGCTGACAATTACACTACACAGCAGTATCTCTACATCCTGACAATTACACTACACAGCAGTATCTCTACATCAATTACACTACACAGCAGTATCTCTACATCCTGACAATTACACTACACAGCAGTATCTCTACATCCTGACAATTACACTACACAGCAGTATCTCTACATCAATTACACTACACAGCAGTATCTCTACATCCTGACAATTACACTACACAGCAGTATCTCTACATCAATTACACTACACAGCAGTATCTCTACATCCTGACAATTACACTACACAGCAGTATCTCTACATCCTGACAATTACTCTACACATCAGTATCTCTACATCAATTACTCTACACAACAGTATCTCTACATCAATTTCTCTACATATCAATATCTCTACATCCTGACAATTACACTACACAGCAGTATCTCTACATCCTGACAATTACTCTACACATCAGTATCTCTACATCAATTACACTACACATCAGTATCTCTACATCAATTACACTACACAGCAGTATCTCTACATCAATTTCTCTACACATCAGTATCTCTACATCCTGACAATTACACTACACAGCAGTATCTCTACATCCTGACAATTACTCTACACATCAGTATCTCTACATCAATTACTCTACACAACAGTATCTCTACATCAATTTCTCTACACATCAGTATCTCTACATCCTGACAATTACACTACACAGCAGTATCTCTACATCAATTACACTGCACATTAGTATCTCTACATCCTGACAATTACATTACACATCAGTATCTCTACATCCTGACAATTACACTACACAGCAGTATCTCTACATCAATTACTCTACACAACAGTATCTCTACATCAATTAAACGTACTACACAGCAATATCTCTATATCAATTACACTACACAGCAGTATCTCTACATGCTGACAATTACACTACACATTAGTATCTCTACATCAATTACACTACACAACAGTATCTCTACATGCTGACAATTTCACTACACATTAGTATCTCTACATCCTGACAATTACACTACACAGCAGTATCTCTACATCCTGACAATTACACTACACAGCAGTATCTCTACATCAATTACACTACACAGCAGTATCTCTACATCCTGACAATTACACTACACAGCAGTATCTCTACATCCTGACAATTACACTACACAGCAGTATCTCTACATCAATTACACTACACAGCAGTATCTCTACATCCTGACAATTACACTACATAGCAGTATCTCTACATCAATTACACTACACAGCAGTATCTCTACATCCTGACAATTACACTACACAGCAGTATCTCTACATCCTGACAATTACACTACACATCAGTATCTCTACATCAATTACACTACACAACAGTATCTCTACATCAATTACTCTACACATCAGTATCTCTACATCAATTACTCTTCACATCAGTATCTCTACATCCTGACAATTACACTACACAGCAGTATCTCTACATCAATTACACTGCACATTAGTATCTCTACATCCTGACAATTACATTACACATCAGTATCTCTACATCCTGACAATTACACTACACAGCAGTATCTCTACATCAATTACTCTACACAACAGTATCTCTACATCAATTACACTGCACATTAGTATCTCTACATCAATTACACGTACTACACAGCAATATCTCTATATCAATTACACTACACAGCAGTATCTCTACATCAATTACTCTACACAGCAATATCTCTATATCAATTACACTACATATCAATATCTCTACATCAATTACACTACACATCAGTATCTCTACATCAATTACTGTACACAGCAGTATCTCTACATCCTGACAATTACACTACACAGCAGTATCTCTACATCAATTACACTACACATCAGTATCTCTATATCAATTACACTACACATCAATATCTCTACATCAATTACACTACACAGCAGTATCTCTACATGCTGACAATTTCACTACACATTAGTATCTCTACATCCTGACAATTACACTACACAGCAGTATCTCTACATCCTGACAATTACACTACACAGCAGTATCTCTACATCAATTACACTACACAGCAGTATCTCTACATCCTGACAATTACACTACACAGCAGTATCTCTACATCCTGACAATTACACTACACAGCAGTATCTCTACATCAATTACACTACACAGCAGTATCTCTACATCCTGACAATTACACTACATAGCAGTATCTCTACATCAATTACACTACACAGCAGTATCTCTACATCCTGACAATTACACTACACAGCAGTATCTCTACATCCTGACAATTACACTACACATCAGTATCTCTACATCAATTACACTACACAACAGTATCTCTACATCAATTACTCTACACATCAGTATCTCTACATCAATTACTCTTCACATCAGTATCTCTACATCCTGACAATTACACTACACAGCAGTATCTCTACATCAATTACACTGCACATTAGTATCTCTACATCCTGACAATTACATTACACATCAGTATCTCTACATCCTGACAATTACACTACACAGCAGTATCTCTACATCAATTACTCTACACAACAGTATCTCTACATCAATTACACTGCACATTAGTATCTCTACATCAATTACACGTACTACACAGCAATATCTCTATATCAATTACACTACACAGCAGTATCTCTACATCAATTACTCTACACAGCAATATCTCTATATCAATTACACTACATATCAATATCTCTACATCAATTACACTACACATCAGTATCTCTACATCAATTACTGTACACAGCAGTATCTCTACATCCTGACAATTACACTACACAGCAGTATCTCTACATCAATTACACTACACATCAGTATCTCTATATCAATTACACTACACATCAATATCTCTACATCAATTACACTACACAGCAGTATCTCTACATCAATTACACTACACATCAGTATCTCTACATCCTGACAATTACACTACACAGTAGTATCTCTACATCCTGACAATTACAGTACACAGCAGTATCTCTACATCAATTACACTACACATCAGTATCTGTACGACAATTACACTACACAGTAGTATCTCTACATCAATTACACTACACAGCAGTATCTCTACATCAATTACACTACACAGCAGTATCTCTACATCCTGACAATTACACTACATAGCAGTATCTCTACATCAATTATACTACACAGTAGTATCTCTACATCAATTACACTACACATCAGTATCTCTACATCAATTACACTACACATCAGTATCTCTACATCAATTACTCTACACATCAGTATCTCTACATCAATTACACTACACAGCAGTATCTCTACATCCTAACAATTACACTACACATCAGTATCTCTACATCAAGTACACTACACAGCAATATCTCTACATCAATTACACTACACAGCAGTATCTCTACATCAATTACACTACACAGCAGTATCTCTACATCCTGACAATTACACTACACATCAGTATCTCTTCATCCTGACAATTACTTTACACAACAGTATCTCTACATCAATTACTCTACATAACAGTATCTCTACATCAATTACACTGCACATTAGTATCTCTACATCCTGACAATTACATTACACATCAGTATCTCTACATCCTGACAATTACACTACACAGCAGTATCTCTACATCAATTACTCTACACAACAGTATCTCTACATCAATTACACTGCACATTAGTATCTATACATCCTGAGAATTACATTACACAGCAGTATCTCTACATCAATTACTCTACACAACAGTATCTCTACATCAATTACTCTACACAACAGTATCTCTACATCAATTACACGTACTACACAGCAATATCTCTACATCAATTACACTACACAACAGTATCTCTACATCCTGACAATTATACTACACAGCAATATCTCTACATCAATTACACTAAACAGCAGTATCGACATCCTCACAATTATACATCAATCCATATAGGTAAATTAAACACAACTTTATGATAACTGGCGATGCGATGGTTTATTAAATACTCCAACTATTTATGAGTGTGTAATTTCACATTGATTAAATTTGAAAAAGAAAGAAAGGACAGGGCCACTTCCAAAATTGTAACACTGCCAGTGGATACTTCAATGTTGTAAAATACGTCCATAATTCCATTGTCTTCCGGTGTAAAATACGTCGGTTCCACTGTCTTCCGGTGTAAAATACGTCTATGATTCCACTGTCTTCCGGTGTAAAATACGTCTATGATTCCATTGTCTTCCCGTGTAAAACTAAGAATCTGTAAAATGAGAAGGATCAGTTTCAAAATTGAATAGATGATTCGTCAACAGATGAAACCATTCCAGGTTTTTTAAAAGCACCATGACGACCAGATTAGAGGGAAATTAAGATAATAAATTATTTAAATAAAAATGAGAGAAAACGTTACAGCTTCCCATCGTAATTCATACGGTGCTAATCCAGGTTTACTTTCATATCTGGACATTACATCGTACTGTATACGTACACTTCTTTGATTACGGCACACAACATAGCAATGGGATAATCATTTTACAATTTATAGAGTTCATACATTTGCGCCTCTAGTCTTTGATGATAGACTTGTTAACATACAATACATTCCTAAAAAACCTATCTACCTGCCCAACTACCTGCCTGCCCACCTATCTACCTGCCCACCTATATACCTTTATAAATTTCTACCTGCATAGTGTAAATGTATCGAGTCATTAGATTTGATAATAAATACGATCTAGTCTATTTAGTAACTTACAACAACCGTGTTCATCACTGCCGTCTGGACAATTTTTAAAGTCGTCACAAATAACTTCTTGTCCAAAGCAACCACTTCCGTCAGCACACGAGTATTGTCCCTTTACACCGTACTCATCGAAACATGTCTGTGAAAACTGATAGCCTTTCTCTGACAATAGAAACAGAGACAAACGTATTTGGATTTACACATACACGTTTTATTCATGAAATTAAGTAAAGTGTAACCTTGGTCAACAATTAATCTACACTCTCATCACATTCAAATACAACTGACATAGAAATTAAGTAGACATGCCTCGGGGTCTTCAGCTATCAATACCTAAACATCAACTAGAGATATTCGAATGAAACTCTGTATCAGAGCTGAAATGATTCACCAAAGACTTTCCCGAATTGAACTCTAGTCTCACCGTGAAAACAAACCAAGTTCAAGGTGATGATAAGCACGTGACATGGTTAAGACCTTATATATTGATGATGGCGTTGCATACTGTGTTTGTCAACAAATGATTTTAGCATACGTCATGCTGACATGCATGGGTTAAGCCCTCTGAACATTAATATTTGGGTCAATTTTAATAATCGAACTAACATCAACTGAAGACGTTGTCACCTTTCGAAGTTTTGTCTTTATGTTTCTTGGTTGTGCCTCTCACCAAATAGTCTTAAGCAATGAAACTGTAAGCAGTGTTAATTTGAGGCTTTCACATTCAGGGAACTCATATAGCAGTGAAATACACACCAGTCGACCGTTCTTTATGTATGTGTATGCATATATCCGTCTGTTCGTATGTACTTATGTATGTTTGTATTTGTATGTGAGTGCAAGCTCGTAGTCGAATGAATCAAATATTACAGTTACCTTTAGGTTTATCCAATTCCGAAGGTTCTATGCCAACTAGAATAATTAACGAGAGCAAAAACATGTAAAACTTAAAATTATCGGGCCAGAGTCTATGTGTGACTAATGATAAATAAACAGACACTTACTTTCACACGAGTTTCTAGTTGACCAAGATGTTGATTTTTTACAATATGGTTCAAAGAACAACATGCCATAGTAAACAAACCATTACCAACAAAACGGATATATTTGTATAAGATTATTACGGAAAACATATGTTTGTAATGTTTAGAAAAGAATACGATAAAGTGATTTGCAATCACATATGGAAGAGCTATTACACATACAGAATACATGTAATACATATACACAGCATACCTATAGGGAGAGATGAACCGTTATTATATTTGTATTTATTTATTTATTTATTTATTTATTTATTTATTTATTTATTTATTTATTTATTTATTTATTTATTTATTTATTTATTTATTTATTTATTTATTTATTTATTTATTTATTCATTCATTCATTCATTCATTCATTCATTCATTCATTCATTCATTCATTCATTCATTCATTCATTCATTCATTTATTTATTTATTTATTTATCAAGCCTTCACAAGAAGAGAAACCAACAATGAGAAAAAAAAACACGATACATTACAATCATACAAAACAATATAATGTCAAAATGGCATCAACAACATGCTAAAAATTTGACAACTCTGTGGATCCTTCGCATATATATAAAAGCTGTCTGACACTGTCTGTCAGCCCATCTGACATACGAGATGTTTTCAGATTTCTTAAGACAGATTTAGAGTATTGCATGTCAAACATATAGCGAAGAAATGAAACATTATTTTTGACACAAATTGCCTGAGTACGGGACAATAAATCAGTGTGTCCAATCCAAACACATCAATCATATATGAGACAATAACCACATTTATGTAAATGACGGCAAATCTTATACACAAGATATCTCAGGATAAAATATAAGTCGTAAAGTGAATTGTCATTACATTGTTAAGTTCGTAAAATCTGGAAGTGTTTTATAAATCTAGTAGTTAATGAGTAAAAACATGGTTTAACTCTTTTTTGACTAGTGTAGGCACCCCGGGGCTTTACAAGAAGTGTCCATATTATTGGTAACTTTAATAACCAATGAACTAATTTGGAGAGAATTTAACTTTGGCAACACTTGACATGCAAAATTGTAGTGTGACAGTAGGTCAAAATACTTACGACAGCCGTATTCATCACTACCGTCTGGACAGTTGTTAAATCCATCACAGATCACGTGATCTCCAAAACAACCTCTACCGTCAGCACATGAATATTGTCCTTTAATGCCATACTCTTCAAAGCAGATTTTTGAAAACTCGTAAGCTTTTCTCCCTATGATGATAAAATAACGTTAACAATATAATTGGTATGTAATACATATTTAGAAGACATACACTTATTTAGCTTACTTACTTTTATTTAATTCATTTATAAATGTGCCTTGTATATACTGTTATCCTTCTTTCAAATTATTCTATCTTACCACAGTCCTGTATGTTATCTTACCACAGTCATGTAAGTTATCTTACCACAATTCTGTATGTTAGCTTACCACAGTCCTGTATGTTAGCTTACCACAGTCATGTATGTTAGCTTACCACAGTCATGTATGTTAGCTTACCACAGTCATGTATGTTAGCTTACCACAGTCATGTATGTTAGCTTACCAGTCATGTATGTTAGCTTACCACAGTCATGTATGTTATCTTACCACAGTCCTGTATGTTAGCTTACCACAGTCCTGTATGTTATCTTACCACAATCCTGTATGTTATCTTACCACAGTCCTGTATGTTATCTTACCACAGTCATGTATGTTATCTTACCACAATTCTGTATGTTATCTTACCACAGTTCTGTATGTTAGCTTACCACAGTCATGTATGTTATCTTACCACAGTCATGTATATATCTTACCACAGTCCTGTATGTTATCTTACCACAGTCCTGTATGTTAGCTTACCACAGTCCTGTATGTTATCTTACCACAGTCATGTATGTTAGCTTACCACAATCCTGTATGTTATCTTACCACAGTCCTGTATGTTATCTTACCACAGTCATGTATGTTATCTTACCACAATTCTGTATGTTATCTTACCACAGTTCTGTATGTTAGCTTACCACAGTCATGTATGTTATCTTACCACAGTCATGTATATATCTTACCACAGTCCTGTATGTTATCTTACCACAGTCCTGTATGTTATCTTACCACAGTTCTGTATGTTATCTTACCACGGTCATGTATGTTACCTTAATACAGTCCTGTATGTATCCTATCACAGTCTTGTATGTTACCTTACCACAGTAATATGTTATCTTACCAGTCCTGTATATTACCTTACCACAGTCATGTATGTTACCTTACCACAGTCCTGTATGTTATCTTTACCACAGTCATGTATGTTACCTTACCACAGTCCTGTATGTTATCTTACCACAGTCCTGTATGTTAACTTACCATAGTACTATATGTTATCTTCCCACAGTCCTGTATATTACCTTACCAGTCATGTATGTTACCTTACCACAGCCCTTTAAAGTCGTGTATGTTATCTTAACACATTCCTGTGCATTATCTTATCACAGTCCTGTATGTTACCTTATCACAGTTTTGTGTTACCTTACCACAGTACTATATGTTATCTTACCACAGGCCAGTATATTACCTTACCACAGTCCTGTATGTTATGTTACCACAGTCCTGTATGCTATCTTACCTGAGTCCTTTGTGTTCCAGCTTACCACAGTTCTGTATACTACCTTACCACAGTTCTGTATGCTACCTTACCACAGTCCTGTATGCTACCTTACAGTCCTGTATGCTATCTTACAGTCCTGTATGCTATCTTACAGTCCTGTATGCTATCTTACAGTCCTGTATGCTACCTTACAGTCCTGTATGCTATCTTACCACAGTCCTGTACGCTATCTTACAGTCCTGTATGCTATCTTACAGTCCTGTATGCTATCTTACAGTCATGTATGCTATCTTACCACAGTCCTGTATACTACCTTACCACAGTCCTGTATACTACCTTACCACAACCCTGTATACTACCTTACCACAGTCCTGTATGCTACCTTACCACAACCCTGTATACTACCTTACCACAGTCCTGTATGCTACCTTACCACAACCCTGTATGCTATCTTACAGTCCTGTATGCTATCTTACCACAACCCTGTATGCTATCTTACCACAACCCTGTATGCTATCTTACCACAACCCTGTATGCTATCTTACCGCAATCTTGTTCGTCAGCACCATCCTGACAATCATCATATCCATTACAAATGGCTTTAAATGAAATACACATATCTTCGCCAACACATTTCATTTCTGTTTCTGGGAATACTTCCTGGCAGCGTGGAAAATAGTAAGGTTTGCCATCTGGAAAACATTTAATTTGAGATCAAACTGTCGTCAACAGAGATCAATCAAGCATTTTATTTATCTTGTATATACCCATTCACCCCAAGAGACAAACATTAGTGTGTGATGTAAACTAGTAATGATTATCGTTCAATGTCGTATTTAATTATTTGAGTTTTATAAATTATTTTCTCTGTAATAAATATTTCCACTCAGACAAAAGGTTTTTCCTATACATCACTGTTATTGATGAGTAGCTCTGTTACAAAACATCCAAGTTCTACTTTACTGGTTATCATAGTATTTAGTCAAATGAATCTGAAATCTTAGTTCCTCACAAATTGCTTCATAGTATTGAATCTTATGACAGGCATTGTTTTTCTGTACTGCCCTCACATGCATTGTACCGATTCGGAAGATAATAGCAAAACTACAAAACAGCGTAATAGTATTAGTACAAGTTGACTAGTTGATATACAGGTTCACCGTGATTAGCTAACAAGTTGACGAGTTGATATACAGGTTCACCGTGATTAGCTAACAAGTTGACGAGTTGATATACAGGTTCACCGTGATTAGCTAACAAGTTGACTAGTTGATATACAGGTTCACCGTGATTAGCTAACAAGTTGACTAGTTGATATACAGGTTCACCGTGATTAGCTAACAAGTTGACTAGTTGATATACAGGTTCACCGTGATTAGCTAACAAGTTGACTAGTAGATATACAGGTTCACCGTGATTAGCTAACAAGTTGACTAGTTGATATACAGGTTCACCGTGATTAGCTAACAAGTTGACTAGTTGATATACAGGTTCACCGTGATTAGCTAACAAGTTGACTAGTTGATATACAGGTTCACCGTGATTAGCTAACAAGTTCATTGACATGTTGATCACTTGTAAACTGTCCAGTTTTCTCGACTAAATATTACAGTTGTTCTGTCAAAAGTCAAAAATAAAAAAAAATAAAAAACAGAAAGAACACTAGTTGAATAATTGGGATTAAACTAAAAACAATATACCGTATATACCTTATTATATTATGCCAATCTAAGTATGATGTCATACCTTTAGGTTCTTCAAGGTTCCAAGGTGGCAGCTCGGGAGGTTCTATGCCAACTGTATATGATATAATACATAGAGAAAGAAATACAGGTTACTCATTTATATGAATGGCAAGATCCCGAGGAAGAAATACAGGTTACTCATTTATATGAATGGCAAGATGTAGAGAAAGAAATATAGGTTACTCAGTTATATGAATGGCAAGATGTAGAGAAAGAAATACAGGTTACTCATTTATATGAATGGCAAGATCCCGAGGAAGAAATACAGGTTACTCAGTTATATGAATGGCAAGATGTAGAGAAAGAAATACAGGTTACTCAGTTATATGAATGGCAAGATGTAGAGAAAGAAATACAGGCTTCTTATTCCTATGAATGGCAAGCACAGAAATTAATAGAAAGTACTGCCAAATAAACCAGACATCTAGATTGTCAAACATGTAATAAATGAGTCGTTGATATAGTATTCAATTTGAACTTTTGTTCCAAACACAACTAGAAAATTTACCTGAAATTTTCGACTGTACACTTCAGTCTTTGTCAACAGAGTCGTTGATATGTTTGTTTGTAATAGTTATCTCCATGATGAGTGGTGATGTACTTCCATATGATCACACAGATTATGAATCAATGATTTGGTAGTCAAAATAAAAATGTGTGAAAAACATGCACTGATGAACAATGTCAATGAGATCATGCAGACACACAGCCATATAGTCACTTACACATTGAGTATAAGTTGGAAAGACCGAACAAACTTGTACAGTGTTTTGCTTGAATGTATAGAGTCTCACACTGTTAAAATAATAATATGCTAAAATCTAGAAATGCTATGAGTATACCATAGATAATAAATGTTCGTAAATAGCGAACAGCAGGTTAAATAGTCAGACCTTGTTTCTCAGCTTGAAAACTATAAAACATCTAGCATAATTAACCGTCATGCATTTCGTGAATAACATGTTTGTACTTTGAATCATACCCAGTATTCTATAAATGGTGATTTCACGATAATATTTTAGAGAGTGCCTAGATTCACAATGCAACTACACTGGCATAATTGTTTTGACTTACTGAACGACTTTATAGATTTAGTTTAGCTTATCAACAATTCTTGTCTGTACGTAAGTGGCGCTGAAAAGTTAATTTTCCATTCTGCATCGTACGACCTCTCAAAAATGTTGTAACAACAATCTGCAACTGTAGCTTAGAAAGGGCATGCTATGATGTATACACTGGTTTGAGGCATTCTACGAAATCAGCAATGCATGTCACTTCACGCGTCTTCGAAGATAAAATCAATCCCTACTATGAATTCCTTGTACCTACTATGTAGCACTGGTAAGTCACAGGATACAATTGACGTACCGGGCACCAATTTAAGAAAACATAAACAGAATTCGAAGACAATGAGCCAGACGGATGTGAAGTACAAGATAATTGACTATATGTTTACTCACGACATCCATATTCATCACTTCCATCAGCACAGTTTTCAAAGCCATCACAAATGATGCGATCTCCAAAACAACCTCTACCGTCATCACATGCGTATTTTGCTTTCTCGCCGTATTCCTCATAACAAGTCTTAGAAAACTTGTAGGTTGAATCTGCTGAAATTAAAAACATAAAGTGTGTAGATTTATTAACGATATTAAAGTGTGTAGATTTATTAACGATATTAAAGTGTGTAGATTTATTGACGATATTAAAGTATGTAGATTTATTGACGACATTAAAGTGTGTAGATTTATTGACGATATTAAAGTATGTAGATTTATTGACAATATTAAAGTGTGTAGATTTATTAACGATATTAAAGTATGTAGATTTATTGACGACATTAAAGTGTGTAGATTTATTGACGACATTAAAGTGTGTAGATTTATTAACGATATTAAAGTATGTAGATTTATTAACGATATTAAAGTGTGTAGATTTATTGACGATATTAAAGTGTGTAGATTTATTGACGATATTAAAGTATGTAGATTTATTGACGATTAAAAGTGTGTAGATTTATTAACGATATTAAAGTATGTAGATTTATTGACGATATTAAAGTGTGTAGATTTATTAACGATATTAAAGTATGTAGATTTATTGACGATATTAAAGTGTGTAGATTTATTGACGACATTAAAGTATGTAGATTTATTGACAATATTAAAGTGTGTAGATTTATTAACGATATTAAAGTATGTAGATTTATTGACGACATTAAAGTGTGTAGATTTATTGACGACATTAAAGTGTGTAGATTTATTGACGACATTAAAGTGTGTAGATTTATTAACGATATTAAAGTATGTAGATTTATTGACGACATTAAAGTGTGTAGATTTATTAACGATATTAAAGTATGTAGATTTATTGACGATATTAAAGTATGTAGATTTATTGACGATATTAAAGTGTGTACATTTATTAACGCTATTAAAGTATGTAGATTTATTGACGATATTAAAGTGTGTAGATTTATTAACGATATTAAAGTATGTAGATTTATTGACGATATTAAAGTGTGTAGATTTATTAACAATATTAAAGTATGTAGATTTATTAACGATATTAAAGTATGTAGATTTATTGACGATATTAAAGTGTGTAGATTTATTAACGATATTAAAGTATGTAGATTTATTGACGATATTAAAGTGTGTAGATTTATTAACGATATTAAAGTATGTAGATTTATTGACGACATTAAAGTGTGTAGATTTATTAACGATATTAAAGTATGTAGATTTATTGACGACATTAAAGTGTGTAGATTTATTGACGACATTAAAGTGTGTAGATTTATTAACGATATTAAAGTATGTAGATTTATTGACGATATTAAAGTGTGTAGATTTATTAACGATATTAAAGTATGTAGATTTATTGACGACATGAAAGTGTGTAGATTTATTAACGATATTAAAGTATGTAGATTTATTGACGATATTAAAGTAAGTAGATTTATTGACGATATTAAAGTGTGTAGATTTATTAACGCTATTAAAGTATGTAGATTTATTGACGATATTAAAGTGTGTAGATTTATTAACGATATTAAAGTATGTAGATTTATTGACGATATTAAAGTGTGTAGATTTATTAACGATATTAAAGTATGTAGATTTATTAACGATATTAAAGTATGCAGATTTATTGACGATATTAAAGTGTGTAGATTTATTAACGATATTAAAGTATGTAGATTTATTGACGATATTAAAGTGTGTAGATTTATTAACGATATTAAAGTATGTAGATTTATTGACGACATTAAAGTGTGTAGATTTATTAACGATATTAAAGTATGTAGATTTATTAACGATATTAAAGTATGTAGATTTATTGACGACATTAAAGTGTGTAGATTTATTAACGATATTAAAGTATGTAGATTTATTGACGACATTAAAGTGTGTAGATTTATTGACGACATTAAAGTGTGTAGATTTATTAACGATATTAAAGTATGTAGATTTATTGACGATATTAAGGTGTGTAGATTTATTAACGATATTAAAGTATGTAGATTTATTGACGATATTAAAGAATGTAGATTTATTGACGATATTAAAGTATGTAGATTTATTGACGATATTAAAGTGTGTAGATTTATTGACGATATTAAAGTGTGTAGATTTATTAACGACATTAAAGTGTGTAGATTTATTGACGATATTAAAGTGTGTAGATTTATTGACGATAAAGTGTGTAGATTTATTGACGATATTAAAGTGTGTAGATTTATTGACGATATTAAAGTATGTAGATTTATTGACGATATTAAAGTGTGTAGATTTATTGACGATATTAAAGTGTGTAGATTTATTAACGATATTAAAGTATGTAGATTTATTGACGACATTAAAGTGTGTAGATTTATTAACGATATTAAAGTATGTAGATTTATTGACGATATTAAAGTGTGTAGATTTATTGACGATATTAAAGTGTGTAGATTTATTAACGATATTAAAGTATGTAGATTTATTGACGATATTAAAGTGTGTAGATTTATTGACGATATTAAAGTATGTAGATTTATTGACGATATTAAAGTGTGTAGATTTATTGACGATATTAAAGTATGTAGATTTATTGACGATATTAAAGTGTCTAGATTTATTGACGATATTAAAGTATGTAGATTTATTGACGATATTAAAGTGTGTAGATTTATTGACGATATTAAAGTATGTAGATTTATTGACGATATTAAAGTGTCTAGATTTATTGACGATAAAGTGTGTAGATTTATTGCCGATATTAAAGTATGTAGATTTATTGACGATATTAAAGTGTGTAGATTTATTGACGATATTAAAGTATGTAGATTTATTGACGATATTAAAGTGTGTAGATTTATTGACGATAAAGTGTGTAGATTTATTGACAATATTAAAGTGTCTAGATTTATTGACGATATTAAAGTGTGTAGATTTATTGACAATATTAAAGTGTCTAGATTTATTGACAATATTAAAGTGTCTAGATTTATTGACAATATTAAAGTATGTAGATTTATTGACGATATTAAAGTGTGTAGATTTATTGACAATATTAAAGTGTCTAGATTTATTGACGATATTAAAGTGTGTAGATTTATTGACGATATTAAAGTGTCTAGATTTATTGACGATATTAAAGTATGTAGATTTATTGACGATATTAAAGTGTGTAGATTTATTGACGATAAAGTGTGTAGATTTATTGACGATAAAGTGTGTAGATTTATTGACGATATTAAAGTATGTAGATTTATTGACGATATTAAAGTGTCTAGATTTATTGACGATATTAAAGTATGTAGATTTATTGACGATATTAAAGTGTGTAGATTTATTGACGATATTAAAGTGTGTAGATTTATTGACGATATTAAAGTATGTAGATTTATTGACGATATTAAAGTATGTAGATTTATTGACGATATTAAAGTGTGTAGATTTATTGACGATAAAGTGTGTAGATTTATTGACAATATTAAAGTGTCTAGATTTATTGACGATATTAAAGTGTGTAGATTTATTGACGATAAAGTGTGTAGATTTATTGACGATATTAAAATGTGTAGATTCATTGACGATAAAGTGTGTAGATTTATTGACGATATTAAAGTGTCTAGATTTATTGACGATAAAGTGTGTAGATTTATTGACGATATTAAAGTGTGTAGATTTATTGACGATATTAAAGTGTGTAGATTTATTGACGATATTAAAGTGTGTAGATTTATTGACGATATTAAAGTGTGTAGATTTATTGACGATATTAAAGTGTGTAGATTTATTGACGATATTAAAGTGTCTAGATTTATTGACGATAAAGTGTGTAGATTTATTGACGATATTAAAGTGTGTAGATTTATTGACGATAAAGTGTGTAGATTTATTGACGATATTAAAGTGTGTAGATTTATTGACGATAAAGTGTGTAGATTTATTGACGATATTAAAGTGTGTAGATTTATTGACGATAAAGTGTGTAGATTTATTGACGATATTAAAGTGTGTAGATTTATTGACGATATTAAAGTATGTAGATTCATTGACGATATTAAAGTGTGTAGATTTATTGACGATATTAAAGTATGTAGATTTATTGACAATATTAAAGTGTCTAGATTTATTGACGATATTAAAGTGTCTAGATTTATTGACGATATTAAAGTGTGTAGATTTATTGACGATATTAAAGTGTCTAGATTTATTGACGATATTAAAGTATGTAGATTTATTGACGATATTAAAGTGTCTAGATTTATTGACGATATTAAAGTATGTAGATTTATTGACGATATTAAAGTGTGTAGATTTATTGACGATATTAAAGTATGTAGATTTATTGACGATATTAAAGTGTCTAGATTTATTGACGATAAAGTGTGTAGATTTATTGCCGATATTAAAGTATGTAGATTTATTGACGATATTAAAGTGTGTAGATTTATTGACGATATTAAAGTATGTAGATTTATTGACGATATTAAAGTGTGTAGATTTATTGACGATAAAGTGTGTAGATTTATTGACAATATTAAAGTGTCTAGATTTATTGACGATATTAAAGTGTGTAGATTTATTGACGATATTAAAGTGTGTAGATTTATTGACAATATTAAAGTGTCTAGATTTATTGACGATATTAAAGTGTGTAGATTTATTGACGATATTAAAGTGTCTAGATTTATTGACGATATTAAAGTATGTAGATTTATTGACGATATTAAAGTGTGTAGATTTATTGACGATAAAGTGTGTAGATTTATTGACGATAAAGTGTGTAGATTTATTGACGATATTAAAGTATGTAGATTTATTGACGATATTAAAGTGTCTAGATTTATTGACGATATTAAAGTATGTAGATTTATTGACGATATTAAAGTGTGTAGATTTATTGACGATATTAAAGTGTGTAGATTTATTGACGATATTAAAGTATGTAGATTTATTGACGATATTAAAGTATGTAGATTTATTGACGATATTAAAGTGTCTAGATTTATTGACGATATTAAAGTGTGTAGATTTATTGACGATATTAAAGTGTGTAGATTTATTGACGATATTAAAGTGTGTAGATTTATTGACGATAAAGTGTGTAGATTTATTGACAATATTAAAGTGTGTAGATTTATTGACAATATTAAAGTGTCTAGATTTATTGACGATATTAAAGTGTGTAGATTTATTGACGATAAAGTGTGTAGATTTATTGACGATATTAAAGTGTGTAGATTCATTGACGATAAAGTGTGTAGATTTATTGACGATATTAAAGTGTCTAGATTTATTGACGATAAAGTGTGTAGATTTATTGACGATATTAAAGTGTGTAGATTTATTGACGATATTAAAGTGTGTAGATTTATTGACGATATTAAAGTGTGTAGATTTATTGACGATATTAAAGTGTGTAGATTTATTGACGATATTAAAGTGTGTAGATTTATTGACGATATTAAAGTGTCTAGATTTATTGACGATAAAGTGTGTAGATTTATTGACGATATTAAAGTGTGTAGATTTATTGACGATAAAGTGTGTAGATTTATTGACGATATTAAAGTGTGTAGATTTATTGACGATATTAAAGTATGTAGATTCATTGACGATATTAAAGTGTGTAGATTTATTGACGATATTAAAGTATGTAGATTTATTGACAATATTAAAGTGTCTAGATTTATTGAAGATATTAAAGTGTCTAGATTTATTGACGATATTAAAGTGTGTAGATTTATTGACGATATTAAAGTGTCTAGATTTATTGACGATATTAAAGTGTGTAGATTTATTGACGATATTAAAGTGTGTAGATTTATTGACGATATTAAAGTGTGTAGATTTATTGACAATATTAAAGTGTCTAGATTTATTGACGATATTAAAGTGTGTAGATTTATTGACGATATTAAAGTGTGTAGATTTATTGACGATATTAAAGTGTGTAGATTTATTGACGATATTAAAGTGTGTAGATTTATTGACGATATTAAAGTGTGTAGATTTATTGACGATATGAAAGTGTAGATTTATTGACGATATTAAAGTGTGTAGATTTATTGACGATATGAAAGTGTGTAGATTTATTGACGATATTAAAGTATGTAGATTTATTGACGATATTAAAGTGTCTAGATTTATTGACGATATTAAAGTGTGTAGATTTATTGACAATATTAAAGTGTCTAGATTTATTGACGATATTAAAGTGTGTAGATTTATTGACGATATTAAAGTGTGTAGATTTATTGACGATATGAAAGTGTGTAGATTTATTGACGATATTAAAGTATGTAGATTTATTGACGATATTAAAGTGTCTAGATTTATTGACGATATTAAAGTGTGTAGATTTATTGACGATATTAAAGTTTGTGGATTTATTGACAATATTAAAGTGTGTGGATTTATTGACGATATTAAAGTGTCTAGATTTATTGACGATATTAAAGTGTGTAGATTTATTGACGATATTAAAGTGTGTAGATTTATTGACGATATTAAAGTGTGTAGATTTATTGACGATATTAAAGTGTGTAGATTTATTGACGATATTAAAGTGTGTAGATTTATTGACGATATGAAAGTGTAGATTTATTGACGATATTAAAGTGTGTAGATTTATTGACGATATGAAAGTGTGTAGATTTATTGACGATATTAAAGTATGTAGATTTATTGACGATATTAAAGTGTCTAGATTTATTGACGATATTAAAGTGTGTAGATTTATTGACAATATTAAAGTGTCTAGATTTATTGACGATATTAAAGTGTGTAGATTTATTGACGATATTAAAGTGTGTAGATTTATTGACGATATGAAAGTGTGTAGATTTATTGACGATATTAAAGTATGTAGATTTATTGACGATATTAAAGTGTCTAGATTTATTGACGATATTAAAGTGTGTAGATTTATTGACGATATTAAAGTTTGTGGATTTATTGACAATATTAAAGTGTGTGGATTTATTGACGATATTAAAGTGTGTAGATTTATTGACGATATTAAAGTGTGTAGATTTATTGACGATATTAAAGTGTGTAGATTTATTGACGATATTAAAGTGTGTGGATTTATTGACGATATTAAAGTGTGTAGATTTATTGACGATATTAAAGTGTGTGGATTTATTGACGATATTAAAGTGTCTAGATTTATTGACGATATTAAAGTGTGTGGATTTATTGACAATATTAAAGTGTGTAGATTTATTGACGATATTAAAGTGTGTAGATTCATTTTATTGCAATTTATTGCATTGGCGATGTTTATAGGCAATATACAATGACTTTTCAACATTATAGAATCTATTATGTTTTGTCAAAGCGAGGCAATACAGAATAGAAATCATAAGAATTTATGAATTTAAGCCAAACTTTTACTCTCGGGATATTCCTATCATAAAGTCATCGTTTGTTAGTATAATGTTGTTCTTTCATATGATCACTTTATAATTGTTTATCAAGTATCTAAGACAACTCAATCATAAATACCTCTTTTAAAGCGTCTTCCTATGACGTCACCACGATTCCCCTGTACGAAAAATACACACATAAATTGTGTTTGGTTGATTTTAAGCTTAGACATTTTATTTTTATTTTATGTTGCACACACACACACACACACACACACACACACACACACACACACACACACACACACACACACACACATATATATATATATATGCCTGCATGTGTGTGTTATTCATCACAAACAACAATGACCACCACCACAATATTAGTATTATCAAATTATTGTTATCATTAGTATATAATACTATTATATATATATATATATATATATATATATATATATATATATATATATATATATATATATATATATATATATATATATATATATATATATATATATATATATATATATATATATATATATATATATATAGACACACACACTCTTGATTCAAAAGAATAAGATTTTATCAGTCCTCACTCAGAGTTTCACGCTTCCTCAGCGATCATCAGATGACTGATAAAATTGGGATTGTCAAGGTCCATATATACACTTAAATGTTTGTGTATATATTACTTAACAAGGTAGTCAGACTAAACTATTCCTTACTGGGGTTTATTTCTTTAGTTGGCGAGGGAGTATTTACTTAAAGTTGATGGCGACATTTCGAAATATTTTATCAGTCTAATTAAGTCTATAATGCTGTTGTACTAATATTGCATCGAGCACTGTTCACTCCAGTGAGACATTTATACTTATATGAATGTACACACACACACACACACACACACACACACACACGCACGCACACACACACGCACGCACACACACACACACACACACACACACACACACACACACACACATACATGGATATGCATAAATAATCTATATATAAAATGTGTGATGTACCCAGTGTTTTAACCTACAGTGATATATATGCATATTAATTACATACGCTATGAATTACCATACATTTGCTTAAGCTATGTAAAGTTTCGAAACTTTTATGATGAACTTCAAAAGCATTTCGAAACACTCTTTATACGTTTTCTGTAAAGCTTTGAAAAGTTTTCTCGTTTTTATTTTTGTTTATCAAGGTCTGACAGTCAAATCTTATACATAGCTTCCTTACATTCATTAGTGCATTTGGTTGTATGTTAGTACTTTAGTACTCATTAAAACACAGCTGATAGCTAAATTATCTTCAGATCTGTTATTTACAACATTTTATATGCACTTTAGTGAATAGTGCGAATAGCTTAGATCATGTCACGGCATTTACTAGTTTGACACAGTGACCTCAATTGTTACTTAAATCGAGTACATGCTTAAAGTGCTAATACTAGTACATACTTAAAGTACTAATACTAGTACATACTTAAAATACTAATACTAGTACATGCTTAAAGTGCTAATACTAGTACATACTTAAAGTTCTAATACTAGTACATGCTTAAAGTACTAATACTAGTACATGCTTAAAGTGCTAATACTAGTACATACTTAAAGTTCTAATACTAGTACATACTTAAAGTACTAATACGAGTACATGCTTAAAGTACTAATACTAGTACATACTTAAAGTACTAATACTAGTACATGCTTAAAGTACTAATACTAGTACATACTTAAAGTACTAATACTAGTACATACTTAAAGTACTAATACTAGTACATACTTAAAGTACTAATACGAGTACATGCTTAAAGTACTAATACGAGTACATGCTTAAAGTACTAATACTAGTACATACTTAAAGTACTAATACTAGTACATACTTAAAGTACTAATACTAGTACACACTTAAAGTACTAATACTGGTACATGCTTAAAGTACTAATACGAGTACATACTTAAAGTACTAATACTAGTACATACTTAAAGTACTAATACTAGTACATACTTAAAGTACTAATACTAGTACACACTTAAAGTACTAATACTAGTACATACTTAAAGTGCTAATACTAGTACATACTTAAAGTACTAATACTAGTACATACTTAAAGTGCTAATACTAGTACATACTTAAAGTACTAATACTAGTACACACTTAAAGTACTAATACTAGTACATACTTAAAGTGCTAATACTAGTACATACTTAAAGTACTAATACTAGTACATACTTAAAGTACTAATACTAGTACATACTTAAAGTACTAATACTAGTACATACTTAAAGTACTAATACTAGTACATACTTAAAGTACTAATACTAGTACACACTTAAAGTACTAATACTAGTACATACTTAAAGTGCTAATACTAGTACATACTTAAAGTACTAATACTAGTACATACTTGAAGTGCTAATACTAGTACATGCTTAAAGTGCTAATACTAGTACATACTTTAAGTACTAATACTAGTACATACTTTAAGTGCTAATACTAGTACATGTTTGAAGTACTAATACTAGTACATACTTAAAGTGCTAATACTAGTACATACTTAAAGTACTAATACTAGTACATACTTAAAGTAGTAATACTAGTACATACTTAAAGTAGTAATACTAGTACATACTTAAAGTAGTAATACTAGTACAGTTCCTAGTAGTATTCGGTATTTTGAAAATGGCAAATTCTGCAGTCTGCTGAAAGTGACTTGGGTTTGCACTATTCAATGGTAAGACTTTCCATTAACATCGAGGATAACCCTAAGACTTATTGAAGGTATGCAAAGACAACCAAATAAACAGGGTTAACTTGTGAGGTGAAAGTGGTATGCAAAGAAAACCAAATAAACAGGGTTAACTTGTAAGGTGAAATGGTATGCAATGAAAACCAAATAAATAGGGTGAACTTGTAAGGTGAAAGTGGTAAGATAATAAATATGCCACAAACAATGAATTATATCGATATGGTATACGATTATTAACATTAATCTTATCATTAGATTAATCTTGATATCGATAACGTATAATTAATAGTACATTATATAGACATGATATTTAAGGTAATCACTGCCGGATGTTATAAAACGCCTCATTCTCTAAGAGTCTACTATATAATTATATTCATTAATCACAGCGTATCTAATTGATAAATGTAATTTCCGTCCGGAAGGACAACACTTTACAACAGTTCATTTTATTAGATTTGTAAAACAATAAATTACACTAAAAAAAATTGGGAGAAAATACATCATTGAAAGTAATTGATGGATAGATAGGTCAAATTCATTAAATGGGACATATTGTAGGTTATACAGCTATATAGCTAACCAAATAATATCATGGTTAAAGTAATTGATGGATAGATAGGTCAAATTCATTAAATGGGACATATTGTAGGTTATACAGCTATATAGCTAACCAAATAATATCATGGTTAAAGTAATTGATGGATAGATAGGTCAAATTCATTAAATGGGACATATTGTAGGTTATACAGCTATATAGCTAACCAAATACTATCATGGTTAAAATGATTTTTGTCAGATTAGTGATTGTAATCATTGGAGTTTCCACTTCAACGGTAATTTCCACGATATAAATTAATAACAGGAAGTCCTTCTCTAATGTATTGTCGTCAAAAAGATCAACAATGTTTGTGTCAAATATTGGTGTTCATATTTATCACAGTTTCATTTCTTTGACACCCCAAACAAACAAACAAACAAACAAACAAACAAACAAACAAACAAACAAACAAACAAACAAACACACAAACAAAACCACTGAATTCAATTGTACTTACACTACACATTAAAGAAACACTTCAAAATGTTTTTGTTTTTTGAATAGAGATAGACAGAAACACGCTGCGATATACAGAAAAGGGCGTAGACATAGATAGTCAGACACACCGACACACACAGACACACAGACACAGATCTAGACATACATACATACATACATACATACATACATACATACATACATGTACATACATACATACATACATACATACATACATACATACATACATACACACACACACACACACACACACACACACGTGCACATACCGACACTTGCACATTGTTCACAAGTTAAGGATGGTAAAACTATAACATAATACGGCTGTATTCGTAACATAGTTTGTAGTACGGTTTTGAATTTAGATCATTTATATATACAGGTACTCAACGATAAATCGTTCAGGTTAAATAGTGATTCAAATAATTTATTATGATTATTTTGTAAATATTATATTATTAGTACTTTGACTCTAATGTACCAAGTCAGCTATCACTAGAAGTAGGCACTGAACAGTCAGGAATACAGTAAGGATAGACAAATGTATCAGTTTGTTATGGGCACTTCTTGTTTGTTAAAGGAAAGAATTAGTTCTTTCAACAAACAAACAAAGAAACAAAGAAACAAACAAACATATAAAATATCATTGAGTACATTTTATGAAATCCTTGATGATGGGACATCTGAGCTTTATTTATACATATTTGTGTCATCTACATACATGAAACAAGATTGCTGAGAGTTGTTTACATTAAAGACATAGAGGAGGCATGTTACAGGAAAATACTATCTTTGTTTTACAACTTCGTTTTGAGACTTTTAAGTGAACATATATGATAATTATGACATGGTATGTGTTTTATTGTCATATATATATATATATATATGTATATATATATATATATATATATATATATATATATATATATATATATATATATATATATATACTGATACATATATAATGAAATGTGCATTGATTTTGCGAGTAAAGAAATAATTACAAAAACATTATTCTGTAGATGACTCCTAATACGAGATTGATGCGTTAACAGAGAACTTAAATTAATTCATGAAGAGTGCGGACTGCAGTTGGATAAAAACTAAACAATATGCGATAAGAACCTGATTTTATCGAACGGTACCGCTTCCCTGAGCGCATAAGTTGGAATAAATTACGTGCTGGATGGAAATCGTCTTTTACAATTAACTGAGCTCTTTTCTTTACGAAATATATTGATAAAAGACTCAAAGGGTGAAATTTGATCATATAGGCTAAACCAATACAATCAAAATAATATCGTTAGAACTTTTACTTACCAGCAATGATGCCTGTACGGTGCATAATAAGGTGTATAGAAGAAGAATTTGTACGAGTCGAATACAAACAATATTACGAGTCATTCTCTCCAGTAGTGATGCAGACAATGTCGTGTAGCGATGAAGACAGCAAAACCCACTGTTACTGGCGTTTTTCTTTCTAAAGTTGCTGCCTTTAATATCGTGAACCTTGATAATTACATGCACCACGTGATCATTTTAGTACTTATTACGTATGTATAAAGTATCCAGTCACCGGAAATTACCAGCCAGTCTCACCACTCAACAATGATTACTGAATTAATTTATCGACAATAAATTAATGCAATATCTCTTTTTCCTCGTAGTATTTTTTATCACTGACATACCATACTGCCTACCACATTTTGTCAGGCGTTCCCAGTCTAAATCCAGGATAACAACTGCTAAAGCTATGAGCAGTCTTCGACTGAAAATTAATTGTAGCGTTTTAAAAGAAGTTAATCAGAAACCATTTTTTAACATTGTTTTACATTTTTGATATCGTCCAAGACTAATCTATGATTTATTAATAATTTACAATTATCATCAGCACGTCATCACTGATATATGAGTAATACATGATGGTAAATATTGGACGATTAACGATATGAATTGACACCTGCAAGATAAACAAAGTACCATGGGGGACATGGAAACCAAATCTACTGTCAGTAATTACATATAAATATCAAGGAAATAACGCGTCATGAAGTTATTAATCATTATAAATATTAAATGACGTCATTATCAGAATAATGTGGCTGTAAATTAAAGGTTGCCTTCAACACCTTAAACTAATGTCTAAATAAAGATAAAGTAAACCCCCCCCCCCACTAAATAAAGATAAAGTAAACCCCCCCCACTAAATAAAGATAAAGTAACCCCCCCCCCACTAAATAAAGATAAAGTAAACCCCCCCCCACTAAATAAAGATAAAGTAACCCCCCCCCTCCCCCCACAAAGTAAGTGTATTGTAATACATTGGGTGATACTTTCAATTCATACTCATACTTTAGCATTCTAAAAGACTTGGAAATGACATCTAAAGTCAGAAAAAAAAACACTCAACCATTTTTTTTTATTATTAATGACGTCCCCGCTTTTGGCATTGGGTATTATTGTTAGCACGATGCACTGAGGGAGTAACCAAATATCATATAGTCTTGTGTCAATTGTTTTAGTTCAATGACAGGTATTCACTTTTCAATAATGATTTTTCTAAAAGATTTAGTTATAATAATGAATGAATTATAATTTAAAGTAGGTACATATATTGTCCGTATAATGTACGTCGTTTTGTTTTCCATTGTCCTTATAATGTACGTCTAGTTTTTTTTCCATTGTCCTTATAATGTACGTCTAGTTTTGTTTTCCATTGTCCGTATAATGTACGTTTGTTTTGTTTTCCATTGTCCTTATAATGTACGTCTAGTTTTGTTTTCCATTGTCCTTATAATGTACGTTTGTTTTGTTTTCCATTGTCCTTATAATGTACCTCTAGTTTTGTTTTCCATTGTCCATATAGTGTACGTTTGTTTTGTTTTCCATTGTCCTTATAATGTACATCTAGTTTTGTTTTCCATTGTCCTTATAGTGTACGTCTAGTTTTGTTTTCCATTGTCCTTATAGTGTACGTCTAGTTTTGTTTTCCATTGTCCGTATAATGTACGTCTAGTTTTGTTTTCCATTGTCCTTATAATGTACATCTAGTTTTGTTTTCCATTGTCCTTATAGTGTACATCTAGTTTTGTTTTCCATTGTCCTTACAGTGTACGTCTAGTTTTGTTTTCCATTGTCCGTATAATGTACGTCTAGTTTTGTTTTCCATTGTCCATATAGTGTACGTCTGGTTTTGTTTTCCATTGTCCGTATAATGTACGTCTAGTTTTGTTTTCCATTGTCCATATAGTGTACGTCTAGAACAATTTGAGTCTTATTTTTATATATTCTTAATTGAATCGTACAATATTATTTAAGGTCACTTTGTTTTGTCCTTTGTTTTTATAAATAGTTTACCTTTTAATGACTTTATGTATTATTCATTGTATTTTGATGCGTTAATTTACTGTCGCGACAGTGTTTGTTTGTTTGTTTTGTTTTGAGTTGTTTGTTTGTTTGTTTGATTATTTTTATATCTGTTTGTGGCAGACATTTAAATTTTCGTCAAAGAGACTCAATAAAGTGTCTAATTATGTAGGAGATGATTATTGTGTGAAACAGTCGAATGCATTTATCAAAAGACAATCAGAATATTTGTAAGGAAAGTATTAAGGAAAATATGCACAAAAGGTACAGAATAGATATGCACCTGTTATTAATTCACAAAAGGTACAGAATAGATATGCACCTGTTATTAATTCACAAAAGGTACAGAATAGATATGCACCTGTTATTAATTCACAAAAGATACTGAAGAGATATGACAATTTTTATTTACATATTTAGACTAAATAAAAACATATAAAGAGTGCAGTCCTTATCATAAGCAAAGGAATAATTTTGAGTTTATAGAAATGCATTCATTTGGACATCAATTCATCCACATATCCCTCTATCCACCCGTCCTTGCATAAATTCATTTATGGATGCTTCGTACATTCATACGTATGTACATACGAACATACACACACAGGCACACATGTATGCATGTGGGAAATGGATCAAAACTCACTCTTGGCAGTGATTCAGTTCACTCATTTATCGTACCCTTTGTCCTAAACCATCATTACATGTAGAACATTTATGATATCATGGCAATAGAAAAAGAATGTCTTACGTACGAAGACTCTCCATTTATGACATCTATGGTAGTTACCACTGGGTCCTGACCTTATAACGTCTATGGTAGTTACCACTAGGTCCTAACCTTACAACGTCTATGGTAGTTACCACTGGGTCCTAACCTTATAACGTCTATGGTAGTTAATTACCACTGGGTCCTGACCTTATAACGTCTATGGTAGTTACCACTAGGTCCTAACCTTACAACGTCTATGGTAGTTACCACTGGGTCCTAACCTTACAACGTCTATGGTAGTTACCACTAGGTCCTAACCTTACAACGTCTATGGTAGTTACCACTGGGTCCTAACCTTACAACGTCTATGGTAGTTACCACTAGGTCCTGACCTTATAACGTCTATGGTAGTTACCACTGGGTCCTGACCTTACAACGTCTATGGTAGTTACCACTGGGTCCTGACCTTATAACGTCTATGGTAGTTACCACTGGGTCCTGACCTTATAACGTCTATGGTAGTTACCACTGGGTCCTAACCTTACAACGTCTATGGTAGTTACCACTGGGTCCTGACCTTATAACGTCTATGGTAGTTACCACTGGGTCCTAACCTTATAACGTCTATGGTAGTTAATTACCACTGGGTCCTGACCTTATAACGTCTATGGTAGTTACCACTGGGTCCTAACCTTACAACGTCTATGGTAGTTACCACTGGGTCCTAACCTTACAACGTCTATGGTAGTTACCACTGGGTCCTGACCTTATAACGTCTATGGTAGTTACCACTAGGTCCTGACCTTACAACGTCTATGGTAGTTACCACTGGGTCCTGACCTTACAACGTCTATGGTAGTTACCACTGGGTCCTGACCTTATAACGTCTATGGTAGTTACCACTGGGTCCTGACCTTACAACGTCTATGGTAGTTACCACTGGGTCCTAACCTTATAACGTCTATGGTAGTTACCACTGGGTCCTAACCTTACAACGTCTATGGTAGTTACCACTGGGTCCTGACCTTATAACGTCTATGGTAGTTACCACTAGGTCCTGACCTTACAACGTCTATGGTAGTTACCACTGGGTCCTGACCTTACAACGTCTATGGTAGTTACCACTGGGTCCTGACCTTATAACGTCTATGGTAGTTACCACTGGGTCCTGACCTTACAACGTCTATGGTAGTTACCACTGGGTCCTAACCTTATAACGTCTATGGTAGTTACCACTGGGTCCTGACCTTATAACGTCTATGGTAGTTACCACTGGGTCTTGACCTTATAACGTCTATTGCAGTTACCACTGGGTCCTGACCTTACAACGTCTATGGTAGTTACCACTGGGTCCTGACCTTATAACGTCTATGGTAGTTACCACTGGGTCCTGACCTTATAACGTCTATGGTAGTTACCACTGGGTCCTGACCTTACAACGTCTATGGTAGTTACCACTGGGTCCTGACCTTACAACGTCTATGGTAGTTACCACTGGGTCCTGACCTTATAACGTCTATGGTAGTTACCACTGGGTCCTGACCTTATAACGTCTATGGTAGTTACCACTGGGTCCTGACCTTATAACGTCTATGGTAGTTACCACTGGGTCCTGACCTTATAACGTGTATGGTAGTTACCACTGGGTCCTAACCTTACAACGTCTATGGTAGTTACCACTGGGTCCTGACCTTATAACGTCTATGGTAGTTACCACTGGGTCCTGACCTTACAACGTCTATGGTAGTTACAACTGGGTCCTGACCTTATAACGTCTATGGTAGTTACCACTGGGTCCTAACCTTACAACGTCTATGGTAGTTACAACTGGGTCCTGACCTTATAACGTCTATGGTAGTTACCACTGGGTCCTGACCTTACAACGTCTATGGTAGTTACCACTGGGTCCTGACCTTATAACGTCTATGGTAGTTACCACTGGGTCCTAACCTTACAACGTCTATGGTAGTTACAACTGGGTCCTGACCTTATAACGTCTATGGTAGTTACCACTGGGTCCTAACCTTACAACGTCTATGGTAGTTACCACTGGGTCCTGACCTTACAACGTCTATGGTAGTTACCACTAGGTCCTGACCTTATAACGTCTATGGTAGTTACCACTGGGTCCTGACCTTATAACGTCTATGGTAGTTACCACTGGGTCCTAACCTTACAACGTCTATGGTAGTTACCACTGGGTCCTAACCTTACAACGTCTATGGTAGTTACAACTGGGTCCTGACCTTATAACGTCTATGGTAGTTACCACTAGGTCCTAACCTTACAACGTCTATGGTAGTTACCACTGGGTCCTGACCTTACAACGTCTATGGTAGTTACCACTAGGTCCTGACCTTATAACGTCTATGGTAGTTACCACTGGGTCCTGACCTTATAACGTCTATGGTAGTTACCACTGGGTCCTAACCTTACAACGTCTATGGTAGTTACCACTGGGTCCTGACCTTACAACGTCTATGGTAGTTACCACTGGGTCCTGACCTTACAACGTCTATGGTAGTTACCACTGGGTCCTAACCTTACAACGTCTATGGTAGTTACCACTGGGTCCTGACCTTACAACGTCTATGGTAGTTACCACTGGGTCCTGACGTTATAACGTCTATGGTATTTACCACTGGGTCCTGACCTTATAACGTCTATGGTAGTTACCACTGGGTCCTAACCTTATAACGTCTATGGTAGTTACCACTGGGTCCTGACCTTATAACGTCTATGGTAGTTACCACTGGGTCCTGACCTTATAACGTCTATGGTAGTTACCACTGGGTCCTGACCTTACAACGTCTATGGTAGTTACCACTGGGTCCTGACCTTACAACGTCTATGGTAGTTACAACTGGGTCCTGACCTTATAACGTCTATGGTAGTTACCACTGGGTCCTGACCTTTTAACGTCTATGGTAGTTACCACTGGGTCCTAAACTTATAACGTCTATGGTAGTTACCACTGGGTCCTGACCTTATAACGTCTATGGTAGTTACCACTGGGTCCTAAACTTATAACGTCTATGGTAGTTACCACTGGGTCCTGACCTTACAACGTCTATGGTAGTTACCACTGGGTCCTGACCTTACAACGTCTATGGTAGTTACCACTGGGTCCTAACCTTACAACGTCTATGGTAGTTACCACTGGGTCCTGACATTACAACGTCTATGGTAGTTACCACTGGGTCCTAACCTTACAACGTCTATGGTAGTTACAACTGGGTCCTGACCTTATAACGTCTATGGTAGTTACCACTGGGTCCTAACCTTACAACGTCTATGGTAGTTACCACTGGGTCCTGACCTTATAACGTCTATGGTAGTTACCACTGGGTCCTGACCTTATAACGTCTATGGTAGTTACCACTGGGTCCTAAACTTATAACGTCTATGGTAGTTACCACTGGGTCCTGACCTTATAACGTCTATGGTAGTTACCACTGGGTCCTGACCTTATAACGTCTATGGTAGTTACCACTGGGTCCTGACCTTACAACGTCGATATTCAGTAATTAAGAAGTATCATACACTCTTACATACATTAACCTAAGAAAGCACGCTTTTTTTTAGTTTTTTAGTTTTTTTAGTTTAATCACTTATTTGCAAAGTTAGTGATTCCCTTACGGGAGGCATTCAGTTTAAATCTGGTAGTATTATGAATTTATTATAGCCAAAATTCGTAACATTTCTTGACTTCATATGTTTAAGAAATATTTGTATTCCGGGTACAAAAGATATTCATAAGGATTTTATTTCACATTGAACCATATATCTCGACCTGAAGAGTGATAATCTCAATCACCTCAGCATTCAGTTTGTGTACACTTGATACAAATTTATTGGAAAAAACATGACATCATAGATAGTTTATTAGTGAAGTACACAGTGTTGTGGACAATGATTGAAGTTAGCAATTATTCAAGTTTATTGAGAAAAATACAATGCAATGTAATATAATACAAACACGTGGTATTTTTGTGTCAAAATGTACAATTATCAACTATGTAAGGTCAACGAGTTGAGGTAATACATTGCTTGGCATAAGGTTTGCCGCATATCAAAAGTCAGTCGTAGTATTCTACTTACTGGAACATGTATACGTAACCATCACTTGCAATCGATTAAACTCAAACCGGGTATTAAGAAGGCCAGTGATACAATAAGGCCAGGATACAAATAGTAAACTTGTAAACTCACTAACCATAATATTTAGAATGAATTGTGTCTTGTAGGAAATGTAATGATAAATATGAATTAAATAAATGGTACATAGCTACGCATAATATCACGTCTTGTTTAATATCCAGACCCTTAAAGGAGGGCTATCTTTCTAACCACCTTGACTAAGATATTTGTAAGGTTAGTTTGTATCAACGAGTTACCTACTGTAATACTGTACAGTGTAATTGTACGTTTGATAGGTCGAATACACGAGAGAGAGAGAGAGAGAGAGAGAGAGAGAGAGAGAGAGAGAGAGAGAGAGAGAGAGAGAGAGAGAGAGAGAGAGAGAGAGAGAGAGAGAGAGAGAGAGAGAGAGAGAGAGAGAGAGAGAGAGAGAGAGAGAGAGGGGGGGGAGAGAGGGGGGAGAGAGAGAGAGAGAGAGAGAGAGAGAGAGAGAGAGAGAGAGAGAGGGAGAGAGAGAGAGAGTGTGTGTGTGTGTGTGTGTGTTTGTTTGTCTGTGTGTTAATAGCATTGTCCAGTCGTCAAATAAAAATCCATCTATGTTGGTAAAGTAGTGTATTACTTAATATTGATCAATGTGTTAGGGGGACTTTTAAACTTAAATGGATAGCTTGACGTAGAATACTTTGTACATAATTTTGCTGCTTATAACGTTAGTTAATTGGACGTGGGATATTTTGTGTATTATATGGCGTGAATCACCTTGGTTAGTTAATTGGACGTGGGATTTTTTGTGTATTATATGGCGTGAATCACCTTGGTTAGTTAATTGGACGTGGGATATTTTGTATATTATATGGCGTGAATCACCTTGGTTAGTTAATTGGACGTGGGATATTTTGTGTATTATATGGCGTGAATCACCTTGGTTAGTTAATTGGACGTGGGATATTTTGTGTATTATATGGCGTGAATCACCTTGGTTAGTTAATTGGACGTGGGATATTTTGTGCATAATCTGGGGAATCACCCTGGTTTCCCTTGGGAAAATATTCACATGTAACGTAATACTCCATCCAGTTGCCAGTCCTGTCAGTGGTTTCAGCAACTGAACACCCAACACGACGTGAGTCCTTCCAGATCAACTGTGTGAAATGACCTAGGGGGCAAAAAAAATAATAATTGTTTCTGATAACCTGTTCCACCCTATACTAGTTTAAGCATCCAACTCTAAACATTTTTTTATACATTGAAAACAGAAATTTAAGACATTCTTTGTTAAAATAAAACGCAAAACATATAGTAACTATACTTGCTTATCATATTCATACTATAGATAACATGTATCATTTTCTCCATTATTGTCCAGCCAATACTTAAATGAAAAACATCTAAAAAATCAGAATCCAAATTTCCCACTGTAGGTTTCTTTCAATTTCCTGATTTGTGAAAACAAGTTGTATGGTTACGATAACATGGCCTATGGTACACCCCTATCAATACTAAGAAGTACACCACTATCAGTACTAAGAAGTACACCCCTATCAATACTAAGAAGTACACCCCTATCAGTACTGAGAAGTACTCCCCAACCAATGCTAAGAAGTACACCCTATCAGTACTAAGAAGTACATCCCTATCAGTACTGAGAAGTACACCCCTATCAGTACTAAGAAGTACACCCCTATCGGTACTAAGAAGTACACCCCTATCAGTACTAAGAAGTACACCCCTATCAGTACTAAGAAGTACACCCCTATCAGTACTAAGAAGTACACCCCTATAAGTACTGAGAAGTACACCCCTATCAATACTAAGAAGTACACCCCTATCGGTACTAAGAAGTACACCCCTATCGGTACTAAGAAGTACACCCCTATCAGTACTAAGAAGTACACCCCTATCAGTACTAAGAAGTACACCCCTATCAGTACTAAGAAGTACACCCTATAAGTACTAAGAAGTACACCCCTATCAGTACTAAGAAGTACACCCCTATCAGTACTAAGAAGTACATCCCTATCAGTGCTAAGAAGTACACCCCTATCAGTACTAAGAAGTACATCCCTATCAGTACTAAGAAGTACACCCCTATCAGTACTAAGAAGTACACCCCTATCAGTACTAAGAAGTACACCCCTATCAGTACTAAGAAGTACACCCCTATCAGTACTGAGAAGTACACCCCTATCAATACTAAGAAGTACACCCCTATCGGTACTAAGAAGTACACCCCTATCAGTACTAAGAAGTACACCCCTATCAGTACTAAGATGTACACCCCTATCAGTACTAAGAAGTACACCCCTATCAGTACTGAGAAGTACACCCCTATCAATACTAAGAAGTACACCCCTATCGGTACTAAGAAGTACACCCCTATCAGTACTAAGAAGTACACCCCTATCAGTACTAAGAAGTAAACCCCTATCAGTACTAAGAAGTACACCCCTATCAGTACTAAGAAGTACACCCCTATCAGTACTAAGAAGTACACCCTATAAGTACTAAGAAGTACACCCCTATCAATACTAAGAAGTACACCCCTATCAGTACTAAGAAGTACACCCCTATCAGTACTAAGAAGTACATCCCTATCAGTACTAAGAAATACACCCCTATCAGTACTAAGAAGTACACCCCTATCAGTACTAAGAAGTACACCCTTTTACAGTACTAAGAAATACACCCATATCAGTACTAAGAAATACACCCCTATCAGTACTAAGAAGTACTCCCCATCAATACTAAGAAGTACACCCCTATCAGTACTAAGAAGTACACCCCTATCAGTACTAAGAAGTACACCCCTATCAGTACTAAGAAGTACACCCCTATCAGTACTAAGAAGTACACCCCTATCAGTACTAAGAAGTACACCCCTATCAGTACTAAGAAGTACATCCCTATCAGTACTAAGAAGTACACCCTATCAATACTAAGAAGTACACCCCTATCAGTACTAAGAAGTACACCCCTATCAGTACTAAGAAGTACACCCCTATCAATACTAAGAAGTACACCCCTATCAATACTAAGAAGTACACCCCATCAATACTAAGAAGTACACCCCTATCAGTACTAATAAGTATACCCCTATCAGTACTAAGAAGTACACCCCTATCAATACTAAGAAGTACACCCCTATAAGTACAAAGAAGTACACCCCTATCAGTACTAAGAAGTACACCCCTATCAGTACTAAGAAGTACAACCCTATCAGTACTAAGAAGTACACCCCATCAATACTAAGAAGTACATCCCTAACAGTACTAAGAGGTACACCCTATCAATACTAAGAAGTACACCCCTATCAATACTAAGAAGTACACACCTATCAATACTAAGAAGTACACCCCATCAATACTAAGAAGTACAC
This sequence comes from Glandiceps talaboti, assembly GCF_964340395.1. Taxonomy (NCBI): domain Eukaryota; kingdom Metazoa; phylum Hemichordata; class Enteropneusta; family Spengelidae; genus Glandiceps; species Glandiceps talaboti. The sequence goes on along the minus strand of NC_135557.1, from coordinate 2,360,192 downwards.
CCCTATCAGTAATAAGAAGTATACCCCTATCAGTACTAAGAAGTACTCCCCTATCAGTACTAAGAAGTACACCCCTATCAGTACTAAGAAGTACATCCCTATCAATACTAAGAAGTACACCCCTATCAGTAATAAGAAATACTCCCCTATCAGTACTAAGAAGTACTCCCCTATCAATACTAAGAAGTACACCCCTATCGGTACTAAGAAGTACACCCTATCAATACTAAGAAGTACACCCCTATCAGTACTAAGAAGTACACCCAATCAATACTAAGAAGTACACCCCTATGAATACTAAGAAGTACACCCTATCAATACTAAGAAGTACACCCCTATCAGTACTAAGAAGTACACCCAATCAATACTAAGAAGTACACCCCTATGAATACTATGAAGTACACCCCTATCAGTACTGAGAAGTACTCCCCAACCAATGCTAAGAAGTACACCCCTATCAATACTAAGAAGTACATCCCTATCAGTATTAAGAAGTATACCCTTATCAGTACTGAGAAATACTCCCAAACCAATGCTAAGAAGTACACCCCTATCAATACTAAGAAGTACATCCCTATCAGTACTAAGAAGTACACCCTTATCAGTACTAAGAAGTACACCCCTATCAATAATAAGAAGTACACCCCTATCAGAACTAAGAAGTACACCCCTATCAGTACTAAGAAGTACACCCCTATCAGTACTAAGAAGTACATCCCTATCAGTACTAAGAAGTACACCCTATCAATATTAAGAAGTACACCCCTATCAGTACTAAGAAGTACACCCCTATCAGTGCTAAGTACACCCCTATCGGTACTAAGAAGTGAATCCCTATCAGTACTGAGAAGTACACCCTTATCAGTACTGAGAAGTACTCCCCAACCTATACTAAGAAGTACACCCCTATCAGCACTAAGAAGTACTCCCCTATCAGCACAAAGAAGTACACCCCTATCAGTACTAAGAAGTACATCACTATCAGTACTAAGAAGTACACCCTATCAGTACTAAGAAGTACACCCCTATCAGTACTAAGTATACCCCTATCGGTACTAAGAAGTGCATCCCTATCAGTACTGAGAAGTACACCCTTATCAGTACTGAGAAGTACTCCCCAACCAATACTAAGAAGTACACCCCTATCAATACTAAGAAGTACACCCCTATCAGTACTAAGAAGTACACCCCTATCAGTACTAAGAAGTACACCCCTATCAATACTAAGAAGTACAACCCATCAATACTAAGAAGTACACCCCTATCAGTACTAATAAGTACATCCATATCAGTACTAAGACGTACACCCCTATCAATACTAAGAAGTACACCCTAACATTACTAAGAAGTACACCCCTGTCAATACTAAGAAGTACACCCCTTTCAGTACTAAAAAGTACTCCCCTATCAGTACTAAGAAGTACACTCCTATCAATACTAAGAAGTACATCCCTATCATTACTAAGAAGTACACCCCTATCAGTAATATGAAATACTCCCCTATCAGTACTAAGAAGTACAACCCTATCAGTACTAAGAAGTACACTCCTATCAATACTAAGAAGTACATCCCTATCAATACTAAGAAGTACACCCTAACATTACTAAGAAGTACACCCCTGTCAATACTAAGAAGTACACCCCTTTCAGTACTAAAAAGTACTCCCCTATCAGTACTAAGAAGTACACTCCTATCAATACTAAGAAGTACATCCCTATCATTACTAAGAAGTACACCCCTATCAGTAATATGAAATACTCCCCTATCAGTACTAAGAAATACTCCCCTATCAATACTAAGAAGTACACCCCTATCAGTACTAAGAAGTACACCCCTATCGGTACTAAGAAGTACACCCTATCAATACTAAGAAGTACACCCCTATCAATACTAAGAAGTACATCCTATCAATACTAAGAAGTACACCCCTATCAGTACTGAGAAGTACTCCCCAACCAATGCTAAGAAGTACACCCCTATCAATACTTAGAAGTACATCCCTATCAGTATTAAGAAGTATACCCCTATCAGTACTGAGAAATACTCCCCAACCAATGCTAAGAAGTACACCCCTATCAGTACTAAGAAGTACACCCCTATCAGTACTAAGAAGTACACCCCTATCAGTACTAAGAAGTACATCCCTATCAGTACTAAGGCGTACACCCTATCAATACTAAGAAGTACACCCCTATCAGTACTAAGAAGTACACCCCTATCAGTACTAATTACACCCTTATCGGTACTAAGAAGTGCATCCCTATCAGTACTGAGAAGTACACCCTTATCAGTACTGAGAAGTACTCCCCAACCAATACTAAGAAGTACACCCCTATCAATACTAAGAAGTACACCCCTATCAGTACTAATAAGTACACCCCTAGCAATACTAAGAAGTGCACCCCTATTAGTACTAAGAAGTACATCCCTATCAGTACTGACAAGTACACCCCTATTACTACTAAGAAGTACACCCCTATCAGTACTAAGTACACCCCTATCAGTACTAAGAAGTACACCCCTATCAGTACTAAGAAGTACACCCCTATTAGTACTAAGAATTACACCCCTATCAGTACTGAGAAGTACTCCCCAACCAATACTAAGAAGTACACCCCTATCAATACTAAGAAGTACACCCCTATCAGTACTAAGAAGTACACCCATATCAGTACTAAGAAGTACACCCCTATCAATACTAAGAAGTACACCCCTATCAGTACTAAGAAGTACACCCTATCAATACTAAGAAGTACACCCCTATCAGTACTAAGAAGTACACCCCTATCAGTACTGAGTACTCCCCAACCAATACTAATAAGTACACCCCTATCAGTACTAAGAAGTACACCCCTATCAGTACTAAGAAGTACACCTCTATCAGTACTAAGAAGTACATCCCTATCAATACTAAGAAGTACACCCCTATCAGTACTAAGAAGTACACCCCTATCAGTACTAAGAAGTACATCCCTATCAGTACTAAGAAGTACACCTCTATCAGTACTAAGAAGTACATCCCTATCAATACTAAGAAGTACACCCCTATCAGTACTAAGAAGTACACCCCTATCAGTACTAAGAAGTACACCCCTATCAGTACTAAGAAGTACACCCCTATCAGTACTAAGAAGTACACCTCTATCAGTACTAAGAAGTACATCCCTATCAATACTAAGAAGTACACCCCTATCAGTACTAAGAAGTACACCCCTATCAGTACTAAGAAGTACATCCCTATCAGTACTAAGAAGTACACCTCTATCAGTACTAAGAAGTTAAGAAGTACACCTCTATCAGTACTAAGAAGTACACCCCTATCAATACTAAGAAGTACACCCCTATCAGTACTAAGAAGTACACCCCTATCAGTACTAAGAAGTACTCCCCTATCAATACTAAGACGTACACCCCTATCAGTACTAAGAAGTACACCCCTATCAATACTAAGAAGTACACCCCTATCAGTACTAAGAAGTACACCCCTATCAGTACTAAGAAGTACACCCCTATCAGTACTAAGAAGTACTCCCCAACCAATGCTAAGAAGTACACCCTCTCAATATAAGCACATGAACTATCAATTATCTTGTTGTCATGACGTATTAAAGTGAGAGTCCCTGCAAAGGTGGCCTTGTTTTTAACGACATATCTTTCATATTTAGTTATGATATGATAAACAATTCTTCAACTCAGTTTTGTCATGTTACTCTCAATTTGTAATGAATCACCACAGTACTTTATTATTTACATGGTAATTTTCAACCCAAATGACTAAATTGATATGTTTACCTTCTTATTTTTCTTACAATGGAATTTTATGATCCATGACGACACATATTGGGCGTTTTGATACATTACTATATATTCCCTTAACGTCAACTTTCCCCAACTGTATCACAACATGAAATTTGCTAGTATACATACCTGTCTCAGATGCAAAGTTAGGATTTGCATAATCGTAGAATTGAATTTCGTCATACCACATCTTAGCGAAACCATACCCTGTAAAGTCAACAGAAAATATATCAATGAGGTGTTCTGGATGGGGAGCGGGGGAAAATGATTAATAGCTATAATTAAGCTTAAATTACTAATACATTCAACATAGTGTCCCATCATCGCATGGGCATTTGTTCCCATACATATTTGTAAATAACAGACATTATTTGATGTTATTTTATGCAAGGTAAGCTAGGGTCAAGTCAGTTTCACTTTCTTTTCATCTCGTCTGCTGAACACACACATATTATATGATATTATAGTTTCCAACTACGATGGGGTATATTACTTATCAAGTATAATCACTGTCACGTACTCGGGAGGCGATATGTTACTTTAAATATTCTCCAATGAAGTTTGATTTCAGTGATGTGTATGCTCGGTTAACCAAATCTAATGGGTAAGTTACATTGTCATTGAGTCACATTTGTTGATAGATCGATCCTGACTATACTTATTGCCAACATGTCAAGTCCAATACAATAATGTGTTGACAAAAGGATTCATGTACGGTGCTTAGTTTTTTAGATTTACCAGATATTGAAGTACTATCCAGGACAGCTTGCATAGCCAGGTTTTCACCAAAGGGATTGTCGTGGGCGTGTTCAACTCTTTTGATGGCGGCGTTGCTGTTAGATACCCCTATGGAAAACTGCTCTTCTTGTATATCCCAAACCAAAGGGTTCACTCCATGTAGACAACGGAAGTAGTTCATAGCTTCTAATAGTTGGTCGTTTAGTGCTTTCAGATCGCCATTTAATTTATCAACTTGGCTAGGTTTCAAACAACCCTTCTTACCAGTCTCCCCATATCCTAAACGAAAAATAAATAATGAATCGTGAATATGAATTGCCATGTCAAACCCTGTTATAAACATACAATGCATCGATAACATGCTGACTCTCGTCAAGCAAAACTGGATCACAGTAAAGACGATGAACTTTTAATTTGGCGTTTCTTGGTAACTCTTCAAAGTGTATGTGATGTGGTATGAAATTTTTTTACGTACAGCGCCATCAATTTGTATTATACTGTCATTCACAGACTATCCATCGACCGTGGCCCCTATGACTACGCTATCTCCGGAGAATAAAGGTAAGGATTTATATCCACCAATATTGTACATTTCAACAACCAATATTGTACATTTCAAAAACCAATATTGTACATTTCAACAACCAATATCGATAACAAATAATTCTAGTAATACGATCTCACTCAAACTGGAGTTCTAAATTGGCCAATAGATTTAATAGAGTAACCAGTGACCATATCGGACCGATAGTACCGAAATAGATCCATTCTAATTCAAATATTTTTTTCCCTTGATTTAAATGAGAAAGAATTTGAGGTTCCTTTATAAAGCCATGATGAATGTTTGACTTTTATTTTTGAGAAGTATAGTAGATATTAAGATAAGATTTAGATATTATGTTTATTATCACATATTTATATGTGTATGTATGTATGTATGTATGTATGTATGTATGTATGTATGTATGTATGTATGTATGTATGTATGTATGTATGTATGTATGTATGTATGTATGTCTGTCTGTCTGTCTGTCTGTCTGTCTGTCTGTCTGTCTGTCTGTCTGTCTGTCTGTCTGTCTGTCTGAATGTTTGTATGTCTGTCTGTCTGTCTGTCTGTCTGTCTGTCTGTCTGTCTGTCTGTCTGTCTGTCTGTCTGTCTGTCTGTCTAGTATGTGTATGTATGTATGTATGTATGTATGTATGTATGTATGTATGTATGTATGTATGTATATGTATGTATGTATGTATGTATGTATGTATGTATGTATGTATGTATGTATGTATGTGTGTGTGTGTGTATGTATGCATGTATGTATGTATGTATGTATGTATGTATGTATGTATGTATGTATGTATGTATGTATGTATGTATGTATGTATGTATGTATGTATGTGTGTGTGTGTGTGTGTGTGTGTGTGTATGTATGTATGTATGTATGTATGTATGTATGTATGTATGTGTGTGTGTGTGTGTGCGTCCGTGCGTGCGTCTGCATACATGCATGCATGCATGCATGTATGTATGTATGTATGTATGTACGTACGTACGTACGTACGTACGTACGTACGTACGTACGTACGTATGTATGTATGTATGTATGTATGTATGTATGTATGTATGTATGTATGTATGTATGTATGTGTGTGTGTGTGTGCGTCCGTGAGTGCGTCTACATGCATGCATGCATGCATGCATGTATGTATGTATGTATGTATGTATGTATGTATGTATGTACGTACGTACGTACGTACGTACGTACGTATGTATGTATGTATGTATGTATGTATGTATGTATGTATGTATGTATGTATGTATGTATGTATGCCTGCCTGCCTGTAGGTAGGTAGGTAGGTAGTTTAGGTAGGTAGGTAATTATAAGTAAGCAGGCAGGCAGGTAGGTTACAAATCTGATTAAAATCTGATGTGTTGACAGCGGCTAGATGTCTTTATTTAACTATATTTTCACGGTCTTGTATCGTTTGTTTTGTTCCTGGTGATCCCCGCCTTCCCATCTGACCCTATGTAATAGAAAAATGCCATTTGAATCTCCCGCTTTTGAGTAGCCAATCAGGATGAGCGTTACGTTGGTAGCTGCGTACACTGGAAAAATTGAAGAAGAAAAAAATAACATACACACGAGGATTGCGTTGACGACAGAATCCGGCGGTGGTTGCGGCACCATATCTCCGAATGATCTTGAAAGAACATGCTGATTGGTTGAAGCATCCTTGTCATTCAATCGAGGTTTTCTATTACACGGGGTCAGTTGTGGGAAGGCGGCGATCACACAGAACAAAACTAACGACACAAAACGATGAAAATAGATGTAAATAAAGACATCTCGCTGCTTTCAACAGATTTTAATCAGATTGGTAGGTAGATGTGTAGATGTAGGTAGGTACGTGCATGTGTGTGTGTGTGTGTGTGTGTGTGTGTGTGTGTGTGTGTGTGTGTGTGTGTGCGCGCATTCCTGCCAGCGTGCGGATGATAAATCATTTCTCATGTTCCAGCACATCCTCAATAAAGCCACTTCCGCATTTACCCATGTATCTCTCTGTCCCTCGGTTATTTCTATCCAACTCAAACCTTCCTCTAATCATGAGGTAATAAAATACACAAAATTAAAAGAAGGTAGGGCGCCATCGGTTGGTCAAGGTTGGTTGCTGTTAAACCCATAGCTTAAATTAACTCTGGGTTCTTAATCTCTACCTATCCATTAAGTTATTAATGACAATGTTTAAAATGAAACTCGCAGAGATGGATATAAATATAACATCTGTCCTTGGTAACAGAAATGCATATAAATATAACCTTTGTCCATGGTAACAGACAGGGATATAAATATAACCTCTGTCCTTGGTAACAGACAGGGATATAAATATAACATCTGTCCTTGGTAACAGACAGGGATATAAATATAACCTCTGTCCTTGGTAACAGACAGGGATATAAATATAACCTTTGTCCTTGGTAACAGACAGGGATCTAAATATAACCTTTGTCCTTGGTAACAGACAGGGATCTAAATATAACCTCTGTCCTTGGTAACAGACAGGGATATAAATATAACATCTGTCCTTGGTAACAGACAGGGATATAAATATAACATCCGTCCTTGGTAACAAACAGGGATATAAATATAACCTTTGTCCTTGGTAACAGACAGGGATATAAATATAACCTCTGTCCTTGGTAACAGACAGGGATATAAAATATAACATCTGTCCTTGGTAACAGACAGGGATATAAATATAACCTGTGTCCTTGGTAACAGACAGGGATATAAATATAACCTCTGTCCTTGGTAACAGACAGGGATATAAATATAACCTCTGTCCTTGGTAACAGACAGGGATATAAATATAACATCTGTCCTTGGTAACAGACAGGGATATAAAATATAACCTTTGTCCTTGGTAACAGACAGGGATATAAATATAACCTCTGTCCTTGGTAACAGACAGGGATATAAATATAACCTCTGTCCTTGGTAACAGACAGGGATATAAATATAACATCTGTCCTTGGTAACAGACAGGGATATAAATATAACCTTTGTCCTTGGTAACAGACAGGGATATAAATATAACCTTTGTCCTTGGTAACAGACAGGGATATAAATATAACCTTTGTCCTTGGTAACAGACAGGGATATAAATATAACCTCTGTCCTTGGTAACAGACAGGGATATAAATATAACCTCTGTCCTTGGTAACAGACAGGGATATAAATATAACATCTGTCCTTGGTAACAGACATGGATATAAAATATAACCTTTGTCCTTGGTAACAGACAGGGATATAAATATAACCTGTGTCCTTGGTAACAGACAGGGATATAAATATAACCTCTGTTCTTGGTAACAGACAGGGATATAAATATAACCTGTGTCCTTGGTAACAGACAGGGATATAAATATAACCTGTGTCCTTGGTAACAGACAGGGATATAAATATAACCTCTGTCCTTGGTAACAGACAGGGATATAAATATAACCTTTGTCCTTGGTAACAGAAATGCATATAAATATAACCTCTGTCCTTGGTAACAGACAGGGATATAAATATAACCTCTGTCCTTGGTAACAGACATGGATATAAATATAACATCTGTCCTTGGTAACAGACAGGGATATAAAATATAACATCTGTCCTTGGTAACAGACAGGGATATAAATATAACTTCTGTCCTTGGTAACAGACATGGATATGAATATAACCTGTGTCCTTGGTAACAGACAGGGATATAAATATAACCTCTGTCCTTGGTAACAGACAGGGATATAAAATATAACCTCTGTCCTTGGTAACAGACAGGGATATAAATATAACCTTTGTCCTTGGTAACAGACAGGGATATAAATATAACCTCTCTCCTTGGTAACAGACAGGGATATAAATATAACCTTTGTCCTTGGTAACAGACAGGGATATAAAATATAACATCTGTCCTTGGTAACAGACAGGGATATAAATATAACCTCTGTCCTTGGTAACAGAAATGCATATAAATATAACCTCTGTCCTTGGTAACAGACAGGGATATAAATATAACCTCTGTCCTTGGTAATAGATATGGATATAAATATAACCTTTGTCCTTGGTAACAGACAGGGATATAAATATAACCTCTGTCCTTGGTAACAGACATGGATATAAATATAACCTTTGTCCTTGGTAACAGACATGGATATAAATATAACATCTGTCCTTGGTAACATACAGGGATATAAAATATAACCTCTGTCCTTGGTAACAGACAGGGATATAAATATAACCTCTGTCCTTGGTAACAGACATGGATATAAATATAACCTTTGTCCTTGGTAACAGACAGGGATATAAATATAACCTGTGTCCTTGGTAACAGACAGGGATATAAATATAACCTCTGTCCTTGGTAACAGACAGGGATATAAATACAACCTCTGTCCTTGGTAACAGAAATGCATATAAATACAACCTCTGTCCTTGGTAACAGACAGGGATATAAATATAACCTCTGTCCTTGGTAACAGAAATGGATATAAATATAACCTCTGTCCATGGTAACAGACATGGATATAAATATAACATCTGTCCTTGGTAACAGAAATGGATATAAATATAACCTGTGTCCTTGGTAACAGAAATGGATATAAATATAACCTTTGTCCTTGGTAACAGAAATGGATATAAATACAACCTGTGTCCTTGGTAACAGACAGGGATATAAATATAACCTCTGTCCTTGGTAACAGAAATGGATATAAATATAACCTTTGTCCATGGTAACAGACAGGGATATAAATATAACCTCTGTCCTTGGTAACAGACAGGGATATAAATATAACCTCTGTCCTTGGTAACAGACAGGGATATAAAATATAACCTCTGTCCTTGGTAACAGACAGGGATATAAAATATAACCTCTGTCTTTGGTAACAGACAGGGATATAAAATATAACCTCTGTCCATGGTAACAGACATGGATATAAATATAACCTCTGTCCTTGGTAACAGACAGGGATATAAATATAACCTTTGTCCTTGGTAACAGACAGGGATATAAATATAACCTCTGTCCTTGGTAACAGACAGGGATATAAAATATAAACTCTGTCCTTGGTAACAGACAGGGATATAAATATAACCTGTGTCCTTGGTAACAGACAGGGATATAAATATAACCTCTGTCCTTGGTAACAGACAGGGATATAAATATAACCTCTGTCCTTGGTAACAGACAGGGATATAAATATAACATCTGTCCTTGGTAACAGACAGGGATATAAATATAAACTGTGTCCTTGGTAACAGACAGGGATATAAATATAACATCTGTCCTTGGTAACAGACAGGGATATAAATATAACCTCTGTCCTTGGTAACAGACAGGGATATAAATATAACCTCTGTCCTTGGTAACAGACAGGGATATAAATATAACCTCTGTCCTTGGTAACAGACAGGGATATAAATATAACCTGTGTCCTTGGTAACAGACAGGGATATAAAATATAACCTCTGTCCATGGTAACAGACAGGGATATAAATATAACCTGTGTCCTTGGTAACAGACAGGGATATAAATATAACATCTGTCCTTGTTAACAGACAGGGATATAAATACAACCTCTGTCCTTGGTAACAGAAATGCATATAAATACAACCTCTGTCCTTGGTAACAGACAGGGATATAAATATAACCTCTGTCCATGGTAACAGACATGGATATAAATATAACATCTGTCCTTGGTAACAGAAATGGATATAAATATAACCTGTGTCCTTGGTAACAGAAATGGATATAAATATAACCTTTGTCCTTGGTAACAGAAATGGATATAAATATAACCTTTGTCCATGGTAACAGACAGGGATATAAATATAACCTCTGTCCTTGGTAACAGACAGGGATATAAATATAACCTCTGTCCTTGGTAACAGACAGGGATATAAAATATAACCTCTGTCCTTGGTAACAGACAGGGATATAAAATATAACCTCTGTCTTTGGTAACAGACAGGGATATAAAATATAACCTCTGTCCATGGTAACAGACATGGATATAAATATAACCTCTGTCCTTGGTAACAGACAGGGATATAAATATAACCTTTGTCCTTGGTAACAGACAGGGATATAAATATAACCTCTGTCCTTGGTAACAGACAGGGATATAAAATATAACCTCTGTCCTTGGTAACAGACAGGGATATAAATATAACCTGTGTCCTTGGTAACAGACAGGGATATAAATATAACCTCTGTCCTTGGTAACAGACATGGATATAAATATAACCTCTGTCCTTGGTAACAGACAGGGATATAAATATAACATCTGTCCTTGGTAACAGACAGGGATATAAATATAACCTGTGTCCTTGGTAACAGACAGGGATATAAATATAACCTCTGTCCTTGGTAACAGACAGGGATATAAATATAACCTGTGTCCTTGGTAACAGACAGGGATATAAAATATAACCTCTGTCCATGGTAACAGACAGGGATATAAATATAACCTGTGTCCTTGGTAACAGACAGGGATATAAATATAACATCTGTCCTTGTTAACAGACAGGGATATAAATACAACCTGTGTCCTTGGTAACAGACAGGGATATAAATATAACCTCTGTCCTTGGTAACAGAAATGGATATAAAATATAACATCTGTCCTTGGTAACAGACAGGGATATAAATATAACCTCTGTCCTTGGTAACAGACAGGGATATAAAATATAACATCTGTCCTTGGTAACAGACATGGATATAAAATATAACCTTTGACCATGGTAACAGACAGGGATATAAATATAACCTCTGTCCTTGGTAACAGACAGGGATATAAATATAACCTCTGTCCTTGGTAACAGACAGGGATATAAATATAACCTTTGTCTTTGGTAACAGACATGGATATAAAATATAACCTCTGTCCTTGGTAACAGACAGGGATATAAATATAACCTCTGTCCTTGGTAACAGACAGGGATATAAATATAACATCTGTCCTTGGTAACAGACAGGGATATAAAATATAACATCTGTCCATGGTAACAGACAGGGATATAAAATATAACCTCTGTCCTTGGTAACAGACAAGGATATAAAATATAACCTTTGTCCTTGGTAACAGACAGGGATATAAATATAACCTCTGTCCTTGGTAACAGACATGGATATAAATATAACATCTGTCCTTGGTAACAGACAGGGATATAAAATATAACCTCTGTCCTTGGTAACAGACAGGGATATAAATATAACATCTGTCCTTGGTAACAGACAGGGATATAAATATAACCTTTGTCCTTGGTAACAGACAGGGATATAAATATAACATCTGTCCTTGGTAACAGACAGGGATATAAAATATAACCTCTGTCCTTGGTAACAGACAGGGATATAAATATAACATCTGTCCTTGGTAACAGACAGGGATATAAATATAACCTGTGTCCTTGGTAACAGACAGGGATATAAATATAACATCTGTCCTTGGTAACAGACAGGGATATAAATATAACATCTGTCCTTGGTAACAGACATGGATATAAAATATAACATCTGTCCCTGATCGTTAATAGAGTTAATTAGAGAAAATTCATAAACATACCACAATCCATTTCGTCACCAGCTCCACTGTCTGTACACTGGATAAAGCCATCACAGAACTGTGTCTCCTTAATACACATATTGCCACATCTAAATGGGGCGTGTTTGTACGCAGAACCACATCCTTCACTATCATAATAGGGTACCTCTGGACCTGTGTAGTAAAATAACACATGAAAAATAGTATATAACAAAAACACAGGGACAAACTGTATCTTCTACATTTGCATCTCTGTTGAAGCTTACCATTTAAAAAAAACATTTGCTGTGAAACAACCTCATACATGCACACACCCAATGGATACTTTTGAGAGTATTTAGGTTGGCACACACATATAAAGATATACATACATACATACATACATACATACATACATACATACATACATACATACATACATACATACATACATAGAAATGCATAAGGAACTAATAAACCAGTCCGTATATATAGCTGTTAAATCCGACGTTTCGAATAAATATTCTTTTTCAAAGGAAAAATTGGCGAGACAGAGAAATGCCAGGTGAACACCCGAACATTTCTAAATATAATGGAACAAAACCGCGCGTGATATAAATGAACTCTTATACGTGGGATAAGTTCTTAAATTCGCACGCACCTAATAGAACCCAATAGAATACGCCTGAAATTTAAAAAAATACCCAATAATCATGATAATTAGATTGGGAAAGACGAGAATAATCTATTAATTTCAAGGGGTTCCAGCGTTTCAAGACGGAAAATGATTTCTTCTTCCTTCAACGTCAAAGCTTTCTCATCACCAGAAAGCTTACAAATTCCTGAAATGGACATATCTGATACATTATGATCGTTTCTAATAAAATGCATAGATACGGGATAGTTACGATTCTTTTGTCTGGTCAAACGGAGATGTTCCACGAAACGATCACCAAGACGACGTACAGTTGAACCTATATATAGAAAACCACATTTTTGACATGTAATGCAATACACTACATTAGTACTAATACAAGTAAATCTACTTGTAACAGGCACACTGTTCTTAGGGCCAAAAACATGATTAGTATTAATAATGAAACGACATGTACCACATCGAGTACGATCGCACGGAAAAGAACCAGCATTAGCTTCCAATTCACGTTGTTCTGTACGTACCACCATATCTCTAAGACTGGTATCACGACGCCAAGCTGTTAATGGTACTGCAGGAAACAATAAATTGGTAACCCTATTAGAACGTAAGATATTAAAATGCTTGTATATAATGTGTTTAACTCTAGTTGAAAAGGGATGGTATGTAAGAGCTAGTATGGGACGATCGTTGTTACTCCTCTGATCATGTGATTTGATACAAGCTTCCCTAGACAAAGATGATACTTT